>NC_047669.1:13841713-13934039 GCF_011762505.2 Arvicanthis niloticus | reverse complement strand
TTTTTTTTCTAATCTCACACAGAATCACCCTGTGACTTAAGTTTCCCTGTTCTGGACTCGTGTTCATGGGAAGAGGCTCAGCTCTCTTCTCAGCTCTATAGAATAAGCAGGTATGGAATAAGTATCAAGAATATTGAGACTGTCTGATTCCATAAAGTCCATTCTTTCCTGAGTCTTCCCCTTTTTCGTGTTGATTTTTAGTTTTATATTGTTTCTCTTTTTAAAATGACAGTAGCTCAGTGTTGTGTGTCCAAAGAGATAAACGGTGAGATGAACAAACTCACAGAAGCAGTGGCTCCAAGAAACCTATGATTGACCTCTCAGTTCACCAATTTTTCATTATCTGTGGAATATTTCTACAGCCCTACTCTTTGGGCTGCTTGCCAAGAGCAAAGAAGAAATACAGTGATGTTTTTGACAATAAACATAGCTCATCTTTGAGAGCTTTTCCAAAGATCACCCCTTCTCAAGGTTTTGTTTGTGGCCCTTCATGAGGAGAAGTCTTATTTATTGGACACACAGGCAGACCAGTCTGATGCCAGGGCAAGCAAGGTCACATCTCTTGTTTTTAATTTCATAAACGTGTGAGGAAGGAGTCCAGTCAAGCCTTCTAACCATCCTTCCTGTGTTTAAACCAGTTCCGGTGGCTCACTTTCCTCCATACCCACCTGATTCCCTGTGGTTACAGTTTTAAGAGTCATCTGATCTCTTTAAATACTTTATAATGAATGGAATATGCGGTGCGCCAAAACTGAACAATCAGGTGGTAGGGAGTGTGGATTTAATTTAGGACTCGGAGAACTAGGGCTCTTTGAAACTATGTTCATAAAACAAACAAGAATAATCAAATTTAAGAAGGTTGGGGAGCAGTGCATTATTATTAGGTTACAAAACCAATACACGGGAGCACCCTTCACCTTTGTGTGCTTCCTGCAGCTCCAGGATACTCTACTACAGAAGGAGGAAGAACTTGCTAGGCTACACGAAGAGAATAATCACCTCAGACAATACCTAAATTCTACTTTGGTGAAACGTCTAGAAGAGAAGGCCAAGGTATGTAATTATCTGTTTTACAAGTTCAAGGCAGTGAGTTGACAGAAGAAATCACTACATAACACACCACGATGTGAAGTTTACTTGAGCCAAGGCGTCCTGATTGGACTTAATAGAATCATTATCCTTCACAAAACAATATGGCTTCAACAGGATATTTATATATCATTTCCCAGAAGTTTCTGGTTTCAGATTTTAGCTAGGTGTCACTAAGGAAGTTGTTTAAGGACAAAAGTTAATCATAGGAATTTATGACTATGGTGTTTCTAAAGTGTGGAATATTGGAGTAGAAATCAATGGAAAAAAATATCAGTAGTTCTAAGAATGTGCTAGATGTTATCTAAAGTTCTTCCTTAGGGCCTGTCTTTGGGTTTTATTGGTATGAAGAGACACCCATGGCCATGGCAACTTTTATTAGGAAAAAACATTTAACTCGATCTGTCTTGCAGTTCAGAGATTTAGTCCATTGTCATGACAGGGAATATTGCAGCACACAGCCAGATGTGCTGCTGGAGAGGTAGCTGAGAATTCTACATCTGCATTTCAAGGCTGCAGGAAGAGATGCCACTCCAGGCCTAGCTTAAGAATCAGAGACCTCAAAGCCCACCTGCACAGTAACACACTTCCTCCAACAAGGCTATCCCTGCTTCAACAGCTTCCTAATAGTGGCACTCCCTATAGGCCAACCATTCAAATTCATGAGTCATGAGTTGTAGGGGTAATTCTTATTCAAACCAGTACAGGGCCTTTGTTGTCTTAGTTTGTAAATAGATGGGCTAGAGCCCTGATGGGATGCTCTCTAAGGTTTGTAGACAGTTAAGTAAGTAAAGCATTTTCATGCATCCATGAAGAACTGGGTTTGGATCCTTAAAGCCTTCAATAGCATCTGCCAATCTCAGTAGAATACAGTAGATACATGCATCCCATTGGCAGCTAGACTAGGAAGATCTGTGAAGGAACTCTGCCTGAAAATAGAAGGTGGAGAATGATAGAGAAAGACACCCAACTCAACCTCTGGTCTATACACACACACACACACACACACAACACACACACACACACACACACACACACACCAGACTCTCTCCACTGGTGGTTAGGTTATGCAAGCATTCTTTCTTCCCATTTTTCTTGCACTTCAAAGTGAACTACTTTAACTCAAGGTTAAATAGCTCACCTGCAAGCTTTTGTTTATTCCCTTTCATTTCACATTTCATTTTTGTGTTCCCTCACTCTCATTACTGTGTTTATCAGTTTAATCTTATTTATAGATAAACTATGACATTAATTTCAATTTGATGCACCACTTTTTTTTTTCAGTTCAAAGAGTTACTAAATCTGATTCCTTTGCAATCTAGTTAGCTTTGACGAAAAACACATTTTACAGTTGCTACTATGAAATACTAATACCAGTTATCAATCTGTAAAAAGTATTTTATAAAATCATTGAAGTGATGTTATTTTTAACTGTTGATATCAGGTTTCTAAATTTACAATAATGTAAACACATTACATAGGAGTGTTTTGAAAGTTAAAACAATAAAAGTAAGAGGTAGTTTACAGTGTTTAAATAAGAGGTTCTGTCTAGATTCAGATGAATGAGATTTAAATCTAGTCTAAGACTATGTCTTAATTTATTTATTAATGACTTTAATAGCATCTGTGTTATGTTAGAATCACAGCTCTCATCCAGACAGACAACACAGACCATCCAGGCCAATGCAGTTCCACGTGGCAGAGGTTTATTGGGGAGGAGGGGATTGCAGGGGGGCCATTGAAGACATTGGAAGAGAGAAAGAAGAGAAAAAAGGAGCAAAGATCAGGAAGGGTCTGCCTCTTATTTAAGCTTGAAGGTGACAGAGGGAAGTGGACTCTGGGAATGTATGCAATTGCCATGGCAACAGATGCATGGGTCCCTGTTGCCTATGGGTGATGTCAGTGGGAGGCCAAGTCAGTTCCTGATACTTACAATCTGCATGCTATTAAAAACATGTAATCAATGGTTTATAAATGATATTTCTATTTTATTTACTTATAAATAAGTTTAATAATAACAGCTAATGTTGACATCAGCTTTTCCTTCTCTTAGTTGAAACCTTACAGATGTCATCTGCTTCCTTCAATTTTTTAAAAACTGAGTAAAGAATGTGAATTAAAGTAACAACTTATTAAGAATATTTATGCAACAAACAGTAGCTAATTGATTAGTTTTACTTGTGTGGAAACACACAAGACATTTAGGGTTTTTTTTTTTTTTTCCCTAAGCAATTGGGCAAACAGTAAAAATCTGAAGGAAGTATAATTTTCAAATATTGCTTTTCCAGAAATTGTTGTCATCAGATGAGTTTTCCAAAGTGTTTGGAAAACTCAGAAAAGAGAAGAGGAAACCCAAAGAACACAGACACCCGCCTGGTGAGATTCCCCAGTCCAAAACTGCCAAGAGAAACCTCTCCACAGAGTTTTCTAACTGTGAGGAACAACCTGGGCCCCATGTGGACCCTTGGGTTCTTCAAACCCTTGGGTTTGAAAGACCTCAATACCATTGATGACACTCTACCAGCTAACTACAGTGCCACCACCGCCTCTCATCCCAGAACAGTTCCCAGTACATTCTCCCAGTTTGTCCACCATGCAGTTGGCTATGCAAATGTCCCCAGAGATCTACACCTTGACTATGTAAGTCAGAAAACTCATGCCTCACACGCCACTGCCATCCACCAGGAAGATTGTTGCAGTTTTTCTCAGCTTTCTAATCCTCCAGTGAGGGGGCAGACTCTTCCTCACCACACTGCAGATGTGTCACCCAACAAGACAGAGGTGGCCTTTTCTACATCTTTGAGTCCTCACTGCAATGTGAAAACTCATTCCTTCCACCAGGGACAAGCCTTTGTGCTTCGAGATGAGGAAGGGGGCTGGAAGTTTACCTGGGTCCCTAAGCAGACCTAGTGACTCCCTTCTTGTATCACAGAGTACTTCCAGGACCTCTGTCTACAAAGACCTCTTGCAAATGGACTTGATCACCACCAAGAACAAAGCAGCTCTTGCCTGTCTTTTGCCACTGCCAGTGTTGCTTTAGGTTAAACATGTAAACATGTAGGGTATGGCTGTCAATAAACCACCCTGGTGGGGATCTGCTCTTCCTTTACTCATATTTGACCTAGTTATATGTTCATTCTTGCAGTTGGCTTTCTCTCATTGACTGAGGCCTGGAAATATATTTTCTAAATACCTGTATAGTTTATTTTAAGACAAAACTCTTTTTTTTTCCAAATATGGCCAGTTTAACAACATATTATTTTTGGTGAAATTGTCTAAACATGGTTTCTATTCCTCCTCTGCTTGTCTTTGTTTCTGAAGACTGCCTTTAGAATGACTCCCAATTTTATTTTACATACTTAATAGTGGATGTTCACAGATGAGGGTACTACCCTTTGGCACTACTGAAAACACAGTGTCATTATGAATAACATTCTGCCCATGGAAGAGCAAATAATTAAATGTCCCATGGTGATGCTGTCAAAGTGTCTCTTAGAGAAAGAGAACCTCACTGGTAAGCAATACCAATGACAAATTATACCAGTCGAAAGAACTACATCTACTTTAACATGTCATGTGGTATATTAATCTCTATTGGCACCTGACATTCCTTTGAGCAGTATGGTACAATTTTTTTTAAGGGATTTTAATTTAAAAAAAAAAAAAAGGCAAGGTTTCCTAGACTACACAGAGCTGGACAATCATTTCACTGGAACTGTAGTCTTGCTTACTTTTGATGTTGTCTTATCCTTGTTCACCCTTCATTCAGCAATTCCATCATAATATTTATAGAATACTTAGTATCCATCTTGGACAAAGTATGGTGATATATGTCCCAAGATCTATACCAATGTGCAAGGTAACCTTGAGAAAACTATTTGATGTGCGAAGGTCCAGTTTTCATGATTCTAGAATATAGGCATCAGGTTAGAAAACCACTAGCATCCTGAGCAGAGTGTGGCTCCCATCAGCGTTAATCCAAAACAACATCCCAGAAAATTCTGCCGCTTAGTTTTTGATAAGTGATGCAGATATTATGTAGGATAAACCTTATATATAATCAAAACAAGGAAAAAAAACTATAAGCAATATTTACGTAGCATCACAAGTTCTACTCTAGTCATGATATTCTTTAGCATAAGCCAGTTTTATGTGTTAGTGTAGTCTAGTGGAAGTGTCATTTGCGTCTACCAATAGATACTTAATAATTTTCAAACTGTGCATAGCTTGAATCCAAATCCTAACATCAAGAATTCATTTCTTTCTAGATTAAAGAAATGTTCCCACGTTTCTTTCCTTTTTACACAATTTTTTTTTTTCCCAGAATTAAGCATGTATCATGGTCTCCCACCTGGACTGTCTGTACATAGTCCATTGCTATTTCTCATTCTCTCATTCCTTCCCAATCTGTCACTTCACTGAAAGCATGTCTGAAATGTGTACTGCCTGTAATTTTTTGTAAGAAAGATGTTCTTTTGGTTTTTGCTCTTTGTTCTGTTTTAGTTCGATCACACAAAGCAAAGAATCTGTGTTATAATTTCTATGGCTAATCAGTTTTGTTTACTATCATCGAATGCTCTGCTATTTGCTGGGGTGTATTCATAACTTATGAAGCAATAGAACTTTTAAAAGCTTTCTTTTCAAAGGAGTGCCTTTTACATTTTAGTATCGACATCCCTGGTGGGTGACATCAATCTCATTTTAGAATAACAAAGTGGACATTAGAATTAATTGTATGTTACTCTGCTAGGAATTGAGTAAAAACACAATTATTTTGAAAGTCGAATAAAGAGAAAACCAAATTAGCTAAAAGGTATTTGTGTTGCATTGTTTAAGCACTGTATTGTGTGATGTATGCCATGAAGAAATACTCAAGTTCAGCATATTGTGTTGGGGAACAAAGAACAGCCACATTCATATCACAGCTTTTGAGATCACTTCAAATCAACCTGGTCTCACCCTGCTGTATAGACATTACATCCCATTGATAACTTGTTTAGATTTATAATATGAAAGGTGGTAACAGAGGAATTACCACATATTTTTGCAATTATCAATTATATCTTGACATTTCTGATATTTATTTGAGGTATATATAGACTATCATTTTGTTGATGTGTAAGAAATTTGAAATATCATTATGTGAGTACATGTTCTGACTTTTATGGGTTGATCTTATCTCTCCAGCAATTCACTTACTATTTTACAAGATAAATGATTTCCACCAATAGGTATTGCTCCCTCTGGGTTGTAACCATAATCTTCTTTATTTGCACTAATTTTGTTACATGTTTATAGCTGGATTAGTATCATTGGCAGTTAGAGTTACTGATTATTTCCTCTTGCCAAGTAAATAAATGAGGTTTTTGAACAATGTGGCCTAAAAACAGTTGAATGCATGATGGATACAACTGCCTTGAGCCTAACCTCACATGAGTATTTGAATCTAATGTTGATTTTTAATCATATTATATTAATAATATTATATTAACCATCTGAAAGTTTTATACAGTGTGTTTTGATGACAATTCCTCTAGCTCCCCCCACCCCCCAAGCCTTAACTACACACACACACACCCATCAACTTTGTTTTGGGTTATTTATAAATAAACCTGATAGGTTTAGTTCTTAAAATCTATGGCATAAGTATGTTTTTAAGTATGTTTTAGATCGTTATTTTGTTAGATGAACATAAGCATTTAGTTTTAATTCTTACAAAAAATATCTACAAATATCCAGTACAATTTACAATGCTATGATTTATTTTTGATTGGAACTATTTCTAATTATATAAGTCAACTTTGTAATCAACCTATGACTAATAAATGACAAAAATTATTTTATTGCCCTTTGACTCTTATTTTAGAAATGGTTTCTAGTGGATGGAACAATGTACTAAGAAAGAGATTTTTATACCTATTTCTGCTATAAATTTTACATCATAAAATACATTTTCCTTTCCAAATCAGTTTTTAAAAAGCACAATTATTTACAATGGAAAAACTCTTTAATAGATATAACCTGTGACTGGTTCATATTTTAATTAAAGTAGCTGCAAATGAGAAACACAACTTGCACGTATTTCATCCAAGCAGAGAAACTACTGGCTCTCAAGTAGGGTTGTCTGTTCCAATGTGAACTAATCCTTTGAACAAAGTTGTGGTCAGAGGAATCTTGTTTGGGATCTCAAGAGAGGCTGTGATTGGGAGCAGATTCTTAGATGGTGAAAAAGAGGTGCTTACAGAAACAAACTCAAAAGAACACAGGCTGTGATGAGTTCTGTGATTGTAAAAGGCAAGCTTCATCTCATAAAACACCTTCTGATCTTCTTCTCACCTACCATTGCCCCAAATGATAGAAGAAAGGTGGTCTTGGCCAAGAGGAATAATCAGCAGACCAGACTAACTACACATGAAAACTGAGCTGTTTCCCATGCCTGTGACCTATTCTAAACCATCATTCACAAGGAGAATATTAATATCTAGAGGGAATGCATAGAGATTCATTCAATGTCAGGGTTTTATTTGTTTTTGTGTAACATCATTTGATTTTGGTTTTGGTCTTGGAGAAAATTATGACTGAATTTCTCTCTGAATAAAACTTGAATAGAAATATAATACGATAGGTATATAAATATTTACAGGTAAATAGGTGGAACTATAAAATACAACGTGTAGTAATCTGTTACCTAAAAATACAAATGCGGACTATTCCCTCTCATCAGTTAGTTCTTAGCTCAAAATCTTTAGATGTGAGTATACAACCAAATGCAACATCAGACATCAGGAAAGTAAATACTCTGAGGCTGGGGAGTACTTGATAGAGGAACAGCAGGATATAAATGACATGAAGGGAAAACTGGATAAACAGACTCCTCCAAAAAATATAGGCTACTGCTGTTGTTTTTGGTTGAAGATGAGTCTCTATTGAAGACACTAAGCACTTCAGATACAGAACTCAAAAATCCATGCTGGATCTAACCTAAAAGCCTTTCAGGAACTAGCTTTCATTGCAGTGAAAGTACATGCCAGCTTCCCAGGGAGAGAACAAACCAGGTGTAACACTTTTGAACCCCAACAATGGCCAGCATGGCACCATATCCCCGAGTGCAACAATATAACTTTATACCTTGGTGGTAACCATCAGGTCTCTTGTTGGACTAAGAATTGCTCAACAGAAGGGAAATCATGCCTGTTATTGGAAACTTCCCAACTTTCAAGGGCTACTGATATCATGGATCTGAATGAAAATCTTCTAGTACCACTTTACTAACCTATAACACATTACACCTCCTAACTAGATTCTAAATACTTATCTTTATGGCCACAGATTAATGTACTTATTACCCTTCATCAAAGAAGCTTCTTTCTGCAGCAAAGATTATGCCACCATAGTGTGAACAGTACACTGGCAATTACATTACACTTCACAAAACACAAAGAAAAACTGACCAGGGGTTGCTCTGAAGCAGTGGATACAACTACAACACAACCTCCTCACCTTAGTCTCAAGGAACATTAAGAAAAAAGGGATGGAGACAAATGGCAGGGAAGCTCCATTCATTATACTTTAACAATATCATTGCCTAAACAGGACTTGAACAATAACAACGACAGATCTGCTTCATAGAAAGAGGTAAATCTCTTGGAGTCCTGTCCCCAGATAAAGAATTACAGAAAGCTGATGGCCACTGAGGAAGAGGGCCATCTTAGGACTGAGGACTTAGTCTTTTTCAGGGATGAGCCCCATAATTGCTTATCCAATACCAAGTGGTCAGCCCTAGTATTATATACACACAAACAACACCAAGCAGGCTCAGCAGGTCATATTTACATATCTATGTACTTAGACCTATTTGCAATAATAACAATTTTTTAAAAAGACATAAATTGGAGAGAGGGCAGGCTTGGGGAGCACAAGGAAGAAGTGTGACTGGTAAAGAAAAGGAGAAAAATCATGCAGGTATCTATAACAGAAATATTAGAAAACTTAGGTCCAGTTTTTCTGGTCAATTATGAAAACTAATTGAAGCCCAATAAAATGATTTCCATGCTATAATATATAATGCTTATTTTAAGGAAGCAACGTAAATATATGGCACCACGGCTGTAGCAGACTACACCAGGCCTTTGATACAGAGGCTCTGAAAGTCTACAGCACTCTTAATCCCTTATCATACTGTTACCACTGGTCCAGTTGGAGGCTCAAAATCTCATCATGCACAACAGAGATCTCATTCAAATCTTGCAAATTTAGTATGAGGATGGAATGGTGGCAAAATATCAAGAAGTGACTAACCCTTGAAAATAGTAATGGGCCTCTTACCAAAAAACAAACAAACAAACAAACATACAACAAAACAAAACCCAAAAGGCAGTTAAGTTAAAAGGAAAATTAATTTATTTCCCAATTACGTCTGTTCATATTAAAACCTAAGGCAGAATTGTACAAATATTTCACATGAAAGCCTGCTGGATGGTAAAGAAGTGATCACTAAATGAATAAAGTGTTTGCAGAGCAAGTAAGGGCACTAAAGTTCAAATCCCCAGGAACCATTTAAAACAGAGCAGATGTGCTAGCTAAATTGGATGGAATTTGAGGTCTCTGTTTTCAGGCAGAAATCTTGCCCCAAATAAGTACAGTGGAGAACAGTTGAAGACACCTCATATCATCTGGGTCTCTACATCTACGTAACACTTGTCTGCTCACAAACATGTAAATATCTATGCATATATGGTACCACACATGCGCACACATAGCACAAAAAGGCTTCCAGAAAACAGACTTCACATTCATTGAGGTATTGGCATTATTTTGTGTGTGTGTGTGTGTGTGTGTGTGTGTGTGTGTGTGTGTGTGTGAGACCATTTCACATCATCCTGGAGAGCTAGTAAGAGAGTGGTTGAAGACACATACAATCCAGAATCCATATGTTGGTATATCCCAGGCGCTTTCTGACCTCTCTCTTTGGAAATGGAGGATTAAATATTCTTTTTCAGGGAAACAACAGGTGTATTTGGCTTCTGCTTTGACCTTCATCTTTATTTCAGGTTGATAATTTGTATAGAAAGGCTTGGATATCCCGCTGGGTTGAGGCCTCAGTACCTCAGCACCCTGTGGAGGGAGTGGTCCCTCAGGATCCTCCTTTCCAGGGAATCTGACAGCCGGAGCCACTATTTAATGAGGATGCTGGGAGAAGTCAAAACCCCTCCATGCATTCAGGCAAAAGGCCAAAACACACCCTCCATTCATATCAGCCTCTTGGGATTTGTTACCTTATAGAGGCTGTAGAATCCCCCTCCTTCCATCCCTGTCGAGCAGGGTGTGGTTCCAGGTGGAATCTGGAAGTGGCACCTGTACAGGTGCTCCCCTGGGCCCAACTGCCTGGTGTGCTGTTTGAATGTCACCACCACAGCCTCCATTGGGAGTTAGAACACCATCTTGCCAAAGACTGCCTTTTCTCTTTTGGTGTGGAAGGATCATGACTAGCCCCACTTGGCTCTCTTACTGTGCTTACGAAATATTTGTATCAACTTTGTAGTCAATAGACTTTTGAAATGATAGAGGCAGAATCAAGTTTGTTGTGAACATCTCATTAGCAACAGTGGGAACAAAATGGTCTAGGGTTTTAAACTAGCCCACTGATGAACTCCAGGAACATTCTCTTTCAGTGCCTTTGTACACAGACAGATTAACATCTGCAGCAATTACAAGGAAATGTTTATGTCAGCAAATCAAAACACAATGTGCGCGAATATCCCTTCCTTTTACAGCCGTGAGAGTGTGAATAAAGAAAGAATTTTACAGTTAAAACTATGTGGCTCCCTGGAAGAGAGGGCCAGGAAAATGAACAGAAATCAGGGGGTGGCAACAGCAATATGGAGACAGATGCACAGAATGATATCTCTCCCTTCTCAGAGGTAAAGGAGAGAGAGAAGAACCATGTGTGTGTGGCGGGGGTAAAGGAGGGGGTTGCAATCGGGATGTTAATTAATTAATTAATTAATTAATAGAAAAAGAATGTGGCTTCTCTCTCACAGTGTCCTTGGGAATAAACTCTCCTTCTCCATTATCAGTGTTTTGACCTGAAAGTGGTGATACATTTTTTAAAAGGATTATGTATAGTTTCAGATTCTGTTTTTTATTCTTACCTATCACACACAGGTAAAATATACCTCCTTAAATTGTCAAAGGAAAAGCCTTCATGCTTCCTAAAATAGGTCATTTAAAATAAGTAATACATATTTCTGCTTATTTAATTATATATGTTTATTTCAAAATACAATCTTGCCTCCTAGGTTCTATGTTACCTGTCCCAAAATTTTTTGAATACAGAAAAATCAGGAAAGTGTTTGCTGAAAGCATGGTGTCAGGGACATTCAGGTGATGCAAAGTTGTCCTTACAATGAGTATAGGCACAGGTCGGAAGGATAACAGAAGACAAACAATACAAGGTGTGAGACGTCTCAGAAATGGGAACCAGCATCATTGGCTACATGATTTCTTTTCATAAAGAATATGTCTCTAGAATCCAGCAGAAGTTTCTCCATAAATAGAATTTCTATGTATCTTAGAAAAGTAATAATAGGCATGGAATCCACAAGAGTAAGGCAATAGATGTGTTGTTTCTATCATTACCAGCAGGGGTCACACTTCAAGTCAGTTTACAACAGCCTTAAAACAGTAAGTAGTGAGTCTAACTCTTACAGGTTTTCTTTCAGAATACTCCGGATGTCTTAAGATTAAGTCAAATATCCCTCAAGGAAAAAAACTGAGATAGTTTTCAAACTCCTCATTTTAATGTTTACTATTAATAATTCAATATTTCCTTGAAAATATTACACAGGCTGAGCATGTAGCATGAACTCTAAGCATGTGCTGTCATCTGTCTGAGAAGAAAGTACTGTAAACCAGGAACATGTCTACAATATATTAGAATGCACACCATTTGGATTTTAGACACATAAAGGACTTCTGCAGTCAGTGATGCTATCCTGAAGAAAGCATCCACAGAAACTCTGAAATAATTGTTAGGCTATGTTTGCTGTGTTCTTGCCTATTGAAATAATACTTATGGGACATCTGTTATGTAATAAAATCTCACTTGCTGAGTTGGAAGTTGAAGTTAATAAAGTTACTGAAATCAATAGAACTAATACATATTTACGTGGATTGGTATTTTACCTACATGTTTGTTTGTGTAAGGGTGTCTGATTCTATAATGTCGGAGTTAGAGATGGCTGTGAATTGATGGGTGCTGGGAATTGAACCCAGGTCTCTGAAAGTCTCTTGATTACTGAGTCATCTCTCAAAGCTCAGTACTAATATTTTAATTGCTTTACTAAAATTTCCTGGAATTTCAAAGTTCTGATTCTATCAATTGATAACTCTTGATAACTCACATGAATTTTGAGATCTAAGAGGCAAATTTTTATAAATAATCCATATCAGTTTCTCATTCTAGGTATAACCCAAATTCATTTATACATTAATCATATTTTATGGAATAACTTAGAGATAAATGGGACTCTTACTAGGCAGTGACTTTTCTTACTAAGTGTGTTCAGGTTTGCATGGCAAGTATGAATGTTATCAGTCCCTTGCTGTAGCTTTACTCTTTAGATGGTCAGAAAGTCCAAGCTGATCTAGAAATGTAATGCAGTGAGAATTATTTACTGATGTTTTTCTGCATTGTCACACAGACTCTTCTGTTTCTCTTCTAGTTAAAGATTCGGGCTGTCATAAAGTTGTTCAATGCAAAATATTGATATTTATAGTTTTATTGAATCATCTTCTGATCACAGTTGTATAAAGGATAATGTGTCTTTTACTTGTATGTATATGAACCAACAACATTTATGTTTTAAATTTTATATATACATAAATCAATTAGAAAACACTGTTAAATTAAAACAAAAACTATATGAAAGTAATAATTTATATACAAACAAATCATAAAAAAGTAACTGAATAAACAATAAACAATGGATACGGAGAACAATAGAAAAGAGTAAGGGTGATCTCTCCCCTATCATCTCTATCTTTGCTAATGTGGAAACCAAAAGAAGCTGCAAAAAAACACAACCAAGCAGATGTCTGAATGATGGACAGGTGGTGGATTTACATCTTCCCAAATCAACAAAGAGTGATGGTGTCCTGGGAACAGATAAGTGGTGTTGTGAATGAGTTAGATGTTTCAGCAACAAATTCTCAAGTCATTTTACTTCTTGGTGGGACTGTGATATTCACAGAATATCACACTAACAGAGGCACACCTCTATTTTCTTAGATCATATCTGTTCAAGTGTCCTCTTAATTCTTAAACTGCCTTTAGTTAAAATAATGGATCACATAATTTCAAGACTTTTATATTTTTAATTGCAATATTGCTTTGTGTGTAAGCAAAAGTCAAGAGTGATGATGTGGGAAACTGACTTTCAAGAAATATGAAGAAGGGCCTATTATGAACCATTATAGGAAATGTATCATACACTATAAAAGATATAAAACAGAAACAGCCAGGGGTTATAATGTGTGATCTTCAAAACTGTGGACTGCAGAGATGGCTCTGTGGCAAATGAACTTGTGGGAAATCCTTTGTTCAGATCCCTAGAGCCTGCATAAAAGTTAGGTATGGTAATACATGTCTGTAATGCTAGTATTCTTCCATCAGGATGAAAACAGAGATAGGAGAATTCTCTGCAAGCTTTCAGGGCTGCTACCCTAGACACAGCTCCATGGGCTCCAAGTGGCATTTGAAAGACCACAGGTTGACCTGTGAATTTCACAGCTTGGTATTTCCACAGGATGTGTTGAGGCACATGTGTTCCCTTATATATACATGTATACATACATACATACATACATACATACATACATACATACATACACACACATACACAAACACGTAAGAGGCACACACACCACTACCAACACCATCTACATAATTAAACTTTAGAAGCCATGTGTGCATGTGTTTATGCAAAATTATAGGGATGCAAATGAGACACAATATTTTTTCTGGTTCTATAATAACTTCTTTTTTATTTCTTTTTTATTATTATCAAATCATAATTTTTACCTTTTAACACAGGGGTTATAAACACAAAAATGCAGGATGTGGGGAAGGGGATGACACAGGAGCATAGGTGTTCAGGAGGAGTACAGATGTCTTTCAGAACAGGGTATCAGCTGGGTGAAGGTTCAGGGGTCAGGTCACTATGACTCTGCCTATGATTCACATGTCCTTATCTAATTTGGTACTATCTGCCAAAGGTGCCTATTTACAAGGTCTATGACTACTCAGGCTGGTAGATTTCCACAAAAGCTGCCTGTTTACAATAACTTATAGCCATCTGTTTTAGTGTTTTTCCATAGAGACCCAAAACTTTGTATTAGCAGGCATGTATGCCAGGCCTATTGCTGATTTTAGGCTTATGGCTGATTTTAGGCCTTCAGTGTATAAGCAGGGCTGCCCCTGACATCTCCTCCCTTCTCCAAGTATAGAAGGGCTGTGATGATTCTAATCTTGCCAAGGTGGGGACAGAGGCCTGACCTCCAGTAATTAAAGGGGACCTTGTAATGGAGACACAATATTTTGAAAGAAGGACTCAAGTTCACTTCTTGGTGAATAGGGACATAGTTCCCCCTAGAGTCTCAGAAGGAAGTTGAGTAAAATGTTTGCTCTAAACTATGATCTTCCCTGGCTGCTTCTGTTCATTAAGACTTTAACCAAAGTAGAGGCAACACATGTCTGGCCATTGTTCTCGCTTATTCTCTTCCAGCTCCTATGTCATCCAGTCCTGCAAGCTATCTAGAGAATCATTTTCTCTTCCTCAAGTATGATTGTCTTACTCTTTCAGAAACACAATTTTCTTTTCTTAAAGAAAAAAAACTTTTTATTGATTCTTTGTGAATTTTGCACAATGCACCCCAATCTCACTTATCTTTCCATCCCTCCATATCCCCCTCTGCCCTTGTAGCCTTCTCCCCCAAATTTAAAAAAAAAAAAAAAAAACTCAAAAATATCTTACCCTGAAAACTGTGTTGTATCACATGTGTCAGTGGCACAACAATGTTTTGCCTTTTTTTTTTTTTGCATATATGAAGTCATCATTGGTCTGGTTTGAAGCCTTGGCTTCTGCTACACTATCAATAATGTGTGGGGAGCCGACAGAAAGCGGCTATCATCCATGCAGCCATCTTGAGCCATATACCCTGACAAGAGACTTGATTACAATAGCCTACAACAGCTGAGCACACTCTGATAACATCTTGTTTTAGATACCCAGGATTTTCCCTTGGGTGTGTGAGACTTAAAGGTGTGTGACTTAAAGGCGTGACTTAGAGGTGTGGCTTAGAAGTGAGACATATAACAGGCGAGAGGCAGACAGAAGAGTTCAGAACAACTTGGGGTAGGAATTAGGCATTGAGGAAGAAGACACTTGGACTAGAGAACTCGGAAGAAATTAGGATTATTAGGTAGTAGGCACTTGGCACTTGGAGGAAGAACTTGGAAAGAGATTATCAACTGGAACTAGGATTAGGTGCTAGGAACTAGGGACTTGGAACTAGGGACTTGGAGACAAGAAGAGAAACTGAAGAATAAACAGGATTGAATCACACTCTGTCTGGTCTCCATTCTTCGAGTCTGTCCTCTCTCTCTCTCTCTCTCTCTCTCTCTCTCTCTCTCTCTCTCTCTCTCTCTCTCTCTTGCTGAACCCTGACCTGCAGACTGGAGCTGCTTGGGGCAGTGCAGGCTAAGTTAGCCCCCAAGGTTTTTGGCAGTGCAGGTCCCAACATTGACAGAGAGGTCCAGGACATTTTAGCCCCCAAAACGTGGGCTAGAGCGGCTTGCAATATTTTTGGTGCCCAACGAGGGGCAGCTCGGGCCAGCTTGGGCCACAACAATAATGGATCCTCACTGAGACTCTTCTTGAATATCTGGTTGCTGATTTATGTCTTGGAGATCCAGCTTTGGTTCTGGAGGAGCAGCGATATCACATACTTCATCAGTTCATAGTTGGAGTAGGTGTATGGGTAAGCTAACTCAGTCTTATTTGGGACTGGTTGGTAGCTGTGCTAATCAAACTGACAGCTCTCAAGCACTTTCCCCTCCCCCACCAGAGCCAGCTCTACTGTGCTACACAGGCAAGGTGCAGGGGCAGCCCTCACAAGTGCTTCAGTCTGTGGTGCAGGTCAAGGCAAGTTTTCCTGCTCTCAGACCCTCAGGGCCAGCTCTCCCACACTGTCCAGGGAAGACATGGAGCTAACTCTTCCTCCTGCCACAGGTGTCAAGGGGGAACATATGTCCCACTGCCACATTACCACAAGGCTGGGGGGGGCAGGCCTCCCATACTCACCTTCTAGGCTAGCTCATCTACAACCTTTGTAACCAGTGTTATCTCTATTGTGCTTCCAGGGCAAGGTTAGTGACCACTTTCCTAAGTTCTATAGTTGATGCTGAGCAGGGTCAACCTTCCCATGTATGATAGCTGGCAAGGGGCAGGGCCAGCTCTGCACAGCCCTCAGACATCAACATGGACTCCAATGGCAGCTCAGACCAGTGACGTCCACAAGACCTGTGGTGGTAACATGGGCTGGGCCAGGGACATTGACACAGACCTCTGCTGCTGCAGGTCTATAGACCCAGTATGGCCCTCGGGAGCAGCATGGGCGAGGACCTTTCCATTGTCTCAGGTGCCATCAAAGGTTATTCACATCAGGTTGTTCCTCCCTACCCTCAAAGTCTCCAGTTCTGCCTCTCTTTATTGTACACACATCATTCTGATTCTCTCTTTTCCATCTCGCCACCACTTACTTACTCATATGGTGGAGCCTGGGGCCTTTGGGTGTCTTCTGCATCTGGCAGTATACCATGGTGGTCTTTTGTGTGTTCTGCTTGTCCACAGTGCATGACATCCCAGAAACACTATTTTCAATGTCAAAACTGAGTTTTAATTAGGTTTTAATACAGTATGAATATGCATTACCAAAATGTTTACAACCACAAGTGTCATATATTTTAGAATTTTGTTCTGTATCTGGTAATATTTGCAATAAACTAATGAAATATTTTGAGAATGGGAAAATAAAATGTATTTATATTTTGTATATATACTTATACATATAGTATGAAGATAATATCACAATATCTTTGATGTGATTTTTTTTTAATTCAACCTTTTATATAAAGCTAGGAATTTTCTATTTGTGGTATTATGAATATCCAGAAAGTTCAAGATTTGGACATATTTTGGATTTCAAACTTTTGGATTACTGTTGCTTAACCAGGACTTTTCATAATTAAAACTCTGTAATCCAGACAAAGACATACACCTAGCTTGTCTAGAAACAGAGTAGTCCTGATAAAATTATGCTGTTATGTAAGACAGTTATCCCTCCAGATTATGAAAGACCTGTGAGCATCCTTTCACAATGCCATTTGCTGTACAACTGCCCTTAGAGATACAAACAGCAGATGTGTAGCTTAGTAAGGTACAGAGATGGTGAATAGCAAGGGTATCAACTAAGAAGCAATTATGTTCCTCATAGTATCAGCTCAGTGTTGGTTAGACACCTTGCATGTTTTGTTTCTGCTGTAGGCACTGTACACTAGACTCATAAGGTATATTCTCTATATAGATCTATGCTAGTGATTAAACTTTGATTTGCCTTAGCATTAAAAGAAAAAGCTAACAATTTATTTTAAAGAAATATTTGTATGACTTTAATCACATTTATTTATTAGAGAAATATTACAAAACAAAAATCATCAAAGGAAATCAACATAATTCTAAAGTCACTATATATAATTGTGTATACTTCTAATATTTTTAGAATGTATATGTACAGTTTTTTCAAAAAGAGTGTCAATGTTTGCCTTATCTTTATACATACAAAATATTCCAAACATTAAAAATTAAACCTTCATGAAACTCTATTAAATTCAAAAAGTATCATCATTTTATGTTATATAGTCACTAGTACTTCTATGACTAAAATATTTTCGAGTATTTTCAAAACAATGTATTATTATAGTTCACTTGTTACTATTATACTATGCATGTTAACCAATATGTGTTCTGCAAACAATTGCCAGGCATTTATTCTTTCTAAGGAAAAATGATCAACATGTATATGTCTATAAAGATAACAGTAGTGCTTTCTTTTGGACATAGCATTGATTTTTTAAAAATTAACCCTTAGTTATGCAAGATTTTTAATATATTAATTCATAATGAATGTTTTATATTGTTTACGACTGCATGGAATAGCATTTCATTTCCCATTGTCCTTTAAGAAGTCATTTTGAGAAACCAAAGTAAGCAGACATACAAAAGAAGAAACTGACTTAACTCACAGTATACACAATTTATCTTCCTATGGCTATTATTTCATAATGCCTTTCATCTCTCTTATACTCCAGTCTGTTATAGGTGAGGAAAAGAAAGTATGAGGGGAAGGGGAGAGGAAGAGAGAACTGTATCTGTCTGGAATTATCACATTAACATCTCCCACTCTAAATCCCTCTGAGCAGCTTGAGTCATCTATGAGGAAACCAGAGTCAGCATTATAGTATACAACCTTAGGAGGTAAATTTGAATGACCTCATTCTTCAGGTACTAACCAAAAAGATTTCAGTATGGTTAGGGTTAAGGTTTCTGGATTCACTTCGATTCTTTCATTGAATGTATAACTAATTGTTATTGGATATTATTCTCAAACTTCACTCAACATGTTCACTATTCAAATGAAGAGATGCCAGTCATTATGCTAACCAGCTACCATAAACAATATACTTTGTTAGTGACAATGTCATAAAATAATAATACACAACAAGTGAAGAGATGTTAGTCATTATACTAGACAACTGCCATAAATAACATACTCTGTGACACTTTTATAAAATAGTAATAAACATAGAGTAATAAAATCTGTATCATAAAATTCCTATTTTCATTACATAAATAAAAATCTTAGATTTACATATTGATATTAGTCATTTCATTTGACTTAGAAAAATGAAGGTGCAAAGTTACTTTTCTGAAATTAATTTATTACACCAGAAATCCTGTCTTTTAGTAGGTACAATTATTATGTTAATAAAGAGAATTGTATTTTATGGATACATTTTCAATAGGAAACATTTACAAAAGTCATCATCCATAATGTGAGAAGAATCTGGATTATATGTTCTTTAATTATTAACTCAGCTCCAAAGCTCTCTGATTGGTTTTTACTTATATTCTTAAGTAAAAAATAAAGTTTCTGACACCTTTTGTAGATGTTACTTGTGGAATGATTAGCTGACTGCAGTCTCTCTTTATCAATCATCTTTGGACATAGACTTACTGCTATATAAATACATTACTAACCTATTGAACAATATATACAAATGTTGTTAATCCTATTCCTCTAGGAAGGTGCTGAAAGCTTCGAATTCCATTCAAACAGCACAGCAAAACATAGAAGCTATGATAGTTCTGTGTTATATTTCTAACCATATCAAACAGTGTGGTTAATAGTGTTAAAAATTATTTCAATGGATGCTGTTCAACTAAAAGCAAGACACTAGTTGAAAATTCACATAGACAATGAAAATTAAAATTATATAACAATCTGCATAAGATTTTGAATGCTTGAAAACCAAAAAAAATAAAGTATACATGCAGGGGACCTTAAAATAAATACAGATGTATGACAGAGATAGGTCATTCAGAATATAACATGATTTTGTTGGGAGTAACATCAGTAAGAAAGTAGAGAAATAAATCTTGGGTCCCATCTCCTTGCTTCTGAAAGCTCAACTAAAAAGTATCCATAGACTAGAATGTACTCTTGAAGACATGTGGGAGTATGTCTAAAATACCTACACACTTAGCAAAACTAGATGAAATTTGAGTTAAAAGGTTAACATATATTTTTTCAAGTCAGCATAGGCCAAGACACACAGGATGCAGTGTTCAGTTCCCACAGCAAAACGAGTCACAAACATGTATCAGATCCTCTGGTCCTGTGAGATCTCAGGAAGTCCAATTTATAATGGAATTTTAATCCATCAACATGGCTCTGCTCTAGCAGGGGATCACATCCAAATGCCTTCTAGGTCCACATGATCAGGATGAAAGCAGATATGTCCTGGATTACAGTATGATCTGACTGGAATACAAACATGCCCTTAGTATACACACCTCTAATGCCTGACAATGAAAGTAAGATTAGTTTATAGAAGCAGCAGCCATGTTTGAATGTAAGTCTAATTGAGGTGCAGACAAAGTGATGAATCAGAGAAAGATGGGACAGAATGAGTCAGAGATAGGATATGCCCAACTCTTAAAAGAACTGACAGGAAAAAGAGGACAATTCAGTCAGTTTGGTTAGTGGGTTGGGAGTCAGTGCAGTGAGTGCATTGCAGTGGAGTTGAGTTAGTTCATGAGTTCATGGAGGTCAGTGTAGGTCAGCAGAAGCAGATGAAGCCAGAGAAAAGGAAACCAGAATGTTAGAACAAATTGCCAGAGTTAGTTTGAGGCCAGTGAGAAGTTGAAAAAAGCCAGATTCAGTCAGTCAGCTTGAAGAGGAGCTTGAGCCTGAAGAGCTGAGTTGAACTAGCCAGCCAGAGTTCAGAATGAACTTGAAAGAGTGAGTTTATTCAGCAGTACGCCTCTGAGATGACAACTACATCAAGCAAATAAAAGTTACTTTTATACTACTCCATCTTCACTTCACAGAAGCACTAAGAAAAACATAGTTGTTTAATTCTTTATTCAGCACAGAATGTGATCAGGGCAAAAACTTTGATAATGACTCCACGTTGCTGCCAGCTGTGATAGCCAAGCAGAAGTGTAAGCCTAGCTCAGAGTTCATCTGTAAAGGAGATCCAGTAGCCTTATAACCTATGGTGAGAAACACAATCTAAATTGAGCTTTTACACTGACAGATTTTTATGCCATGCCAACTCTAAAAATAATGTTTAAGTAAGGAGAATCTCAACTGTGTAGTTATCAGAGCATCAAATGTGTTCTAATATCTCTATCTGTGAAAGCAAAGAATAACCACAGACACCCCAACGGTCCAAATGATGATGCCATGAGGAAAACTCCTATCTACAACTCAAATTACCCAGACGTGTACCCCAAGTCTTTACTCAGACAGACAAAAATTCTTACACTGCACATTTCTAAGAAGCATGGATATCCATCCCATTTGTCCACATAGTGACTCATTTCACCTGAACTCAATAGCCAGCTTACATGCCTGTCTAACTACAGAACCCAATTAGCAGCATGACACATTCATCAGCTAACTCCATGGCCTATACAAAGCCATGGTGTCATCTACCTAACAGCAGCCTCTGATAGCAGACCAATGGAGTACTCTCACTGGTCATTGAAGCTCAGATATTAGGTCCATCAGATACTGCTGAAATACAACTGAAATCTACAGAACTCACTGGTTTGCCTGCCTGGGTCATCAACCACTAGGTGGCACCTCCAGAATCATAGGCTGGAGTAAATTTTAAATTCTATTGCTTGCCTAGAAGAGCCATAAATGCAAGAAGAGTATCATCTCCTCCTCTGCACAGATAACAATGCAGGGATTGAATGATCAGAGACTAATGATACTTTAAAAGAGGCTAAACAAGACCTGATGATGGAATGAAAAACAGGGGAGAATTTTTAAATACTGTAAAAAATTAAGAATAATATTCAGAAAAAAATGACTAGCATACACTGACATAAAATTTAATAACATTTGGAAAATAATATATAAAACCAGAAAATAATTTTTAAAAAATCAAAAGAAAGACTTGGCTAACATACTCCCTCTGTGTCACATGTGTAACCAGCAGAGCATAATGAGATAACACTTTACTCTTATTAACATGGCTGTTATACAAATAATAATACATCTTGGCATGGGCAGATTCTAACGTACTATGGTGGAGATGTGAATTTATATAACCACTGTGGAAACAATAGAGAGATTCATCAAATATTAACAACAGGACAGCCATATTCTCCTGCAGTCTCAGTCTTGGTTATAATTCCAAAGGCAATGAAATCAATCTAAAAATAATAATCAGTAGTTCCACATTTTTGCAGAACCATTCACAATAACCAAAATACCAAATCAATCTCAAGATCTATCAATGTATGATAGGTTAATGATGTGATTATATATATATATATATATATATATATATATATATATATATGACATACATAAATAACATGTATATATGTATATATGATGGTGTATATATTGACATTATTCAAGCATTAAAACAATAAAATTTTATAATTTGCAGCAATGGCCATAAACCTGGAGGCTAAAACATTAAGTGAAGTAACCAAGGCTCAGAAATAAAGACCGTATGTGTGTCAGTCATAAACAGAATCCAAAAAAGCATATCTTAAATAAGCAAACACTCTAAAACAAGTAAAACTTATTGCTAAAGGTCACGATGGAGCTGGGAATTGGTCAACAGGTACATATCACATGCTGGTGTTTTGTGACTATCAACACTGTATTTAAAATTTCAAAACTATGAAAAGTAAGAATTTAAGTATTCTCATAGCAAGGAAATGATTAATTTTGTTGTATCCACTAGTGTAGCAGTGAAGACTGGGCAAATAGTCAAGATTTCTATTTTTTCTTCTTCATTTAAAATGCTTGACTCCACAATCTAATAAACCCATATCACTTTCTTCCAATAACCAAATACTGTCATTTGAACCATAAACCCAAGGCCAGTGATCCAATTTCTGAGATGTCTATAAATATAACACAATGAATATTAGCTTGACTTGGGGCTGACTTAATTTACTACCAAATTATTATATTTTGTCATTTTATTAAGATCTTGACAGAGATTTAGAATGTCAGTTATTCACATCTTGATCTAGGATTTTTATAATTCTCAAGATCTAAGAGTATTTTTATTTTAAATCATGTACTTATCTGATTAAATGGTAAGTCATAATATTTTTTATGACATTAAGATAATTATTAACAACATTCCACTGGCATCAAGTCACTCCGCACGAAGGCTCTGCCTCTCAAAAATCAGTACATTTAAGGCTTCTGAAATGATTTACATGGGAAATAAGAGCTAAAGTTGGTATACTCTAATAAACTAGGTGCTCATAGCCTTGTTCATCCAGACATCTGGATAAACAAGATTTCCAAATGCTTTGTCTTTAAACCAGGTCGTTAGCCTTTGGGATTAAAGCAACATCTGCAAACATCACCAAAATCACTTCCATGCTGTTGTCTTCTGGCTCCCCACCCCCATATTAGAGATTGAATCTGGGGACTCATACATGCTAGCATAATTTCTATCTGTAAATCCTACTAGGTGTCTACTACTGCTTTGACATGGACATGTACCCATCTGCATAAGGGTGAAGTTAAAGGCTTAGTCCTCAGTCTCTGGTGCTCTGAAGAAGTGGTGGAAACTTTAAGGTATGGGGCATAGTTGTAAGGCTTCCAGTCATATGAAAGGATACAACTGAAGACCATATTGCTATTCTTGCTCCTTTTGTTTTTCAGTTTGTTTACCTGTCACCAAGAGTTCAGCAGATTCTTCCATAAAACAGTCCTACCATGATGTAGTTTCTTACTACAGGACAACATAGGACAAGCAATGAAATGCAATGTGCTGAGTCAAACAACCCTTCTCTCTAGTAAGCTGATTATCTCAGGTATTTTGTTATAGTAACACAGAATTGAACAATATGCCTACAATCCATAGAATACAGAAAAGATGCCCATTGCTTTGCTTTCCAGGTTGTTCGTTTTTCTCTTATCAGAACACGGTTCATCATTATGATCAACAGAGATTTGGGCACTATTTGTTTTTCCACACTGTATTTTTTGCATCACTTAATGTATTCACTCCAACCTGATCACTTCCCCAAACATCCCTTTACCTGTGCTATTTTATATTTAACTAGATATGGACTATAATTCTTTTCTTAGCTCCCAACAAAGATTTTAATAGCATATCATATCAACTTTTACGATTTTTTCTTAAAATATATCATAAATAATATATTATCAATATAATTGACCCAACATTTTTTAGGCTACATTTTACTATATGTGACTAAAATAATTTTCTGTAAACTTTTAAAGAACCAAGACATTTATGGTATAGAAAGGGATTACATGTTACGATTACCTGTTAAGACAATGGACAGTAGTTGGCATTCTAGGTCAAATCGATGTCTGCTATTGGTATGTGTATAGGTAGAGTAGAATGTAGAAACATAAAATGTGGCTCTATTTCAAAAGTAGTTTATCACTGCCAATGCATACAACCTGTAGCAGGCACAGACTCAAATACCCAGATAAAATCATATTTAGAACAATATATCCTCTTGCTGGATCATGAAACAATGGTAGATTTAACTGATGTCAAATTGAGAGGAAAATTTTAATCCCTTGAAATGTAAGTGACCCTTGTTATGCATGAATAAAAAGAGTGAACTCAACGTGCCAAGTAGGTTGTCAGACAGTACTCTGAGAGGTCAGAACAATCAGATCATGGGCTACCTAATCTGCTGGTTCACTGACTTTAATTTCAGTTCATGAACGTTATTCATTATATCAAACCTGGGCTATCACATTAAAGAGTCCTGACAAACAAGGTGAGTGGAGGAGGGCAGATTGCTATTTCAATATTGGAACTTTCTTAGATCTACTTATGTAGGTCAAGTTAAAGCATAACTTTCTCATAGGAGAAAATCAATAATTAGTATAAAGATGATAAATATTCAAAGGTTTAAATATGAAGTAAACAAAATCAATGGTGACTAGGTGATAGAAAGCAGAATAAAGCAAAAAAGTAGGCCAGATGTTGTGGCCTATTATCAGCATCCAAGAGGTAGAAGCTGGAGGATCAGAAGTTCAAGGCAAACTTGCTCTATTTAGCAAGTTTCAGATTGCCTGGGCTGCAAGTGACAGCCTCCTTTAAACAAAACAAAAGACTGTTAACAGAAAGCCAAGCCACCTTATGCTAGAGAAATGACTCAGTGACTATGAACACACTGTTCTTGCAGAGGAAATGGGTTCAGTCTCCAGTGCCCACATAATGCAGCTCACAACTGACTATACATATATGGTATATATGATTCACACAGGTGTGTGTGCACATGTGGACTCACACACACACAGGCACACACACACACACACACACACACACACACACACACAGAGGCACACAAGCAAGTCATTTTTAAAAAGAAACAAACTTAACAAGAAAAACTAATACTAAAACAAACCTACTGACTTATAATTGGTTCTTTAAAACTCTGTTCTCTTCCTCCCAGGTTCTGAGACTCATATTATTTCTGATGATGTAGGCAAAACATGAATTTCACTTCAAACAACCATCATTATTTAGCATCTTATCTATCACATTTAGTGATGTGAGATTCAATCTGTATCCTCCTATCTCTACACTTTTGGAAAATACATGCCATTGTCTGCCCATAATTTTCTCCAAATTATTGACTGTATATTTTATAGAATCATCATTCTTTATGAGAGTTTAGAAAGAACCCTTGAAATTGCAGAAAAATGGATTTTCTTTAAATGAAGAAAAGAGAAGAAAACAAGAGTACATTTCAATCCTCTCTACTTTTATTTTAAGTGGCTCCATTAGAACAAAAAGATTTCATGAACGATGTAGAGGTTGGCGTTCCCAAGTGCTCCCATCAGCAGAACTATCTATTAGGTGGAACCTTACAAACTTTCCATTTCTATCAAGTATATACACCGTAATATGGATTTGGCAGTTTCATAGAGTTCAGTTGCCTAAATGGGCATGTGTGATGCACTTGAATAAAAACAGCAACTTTGAAATGGCTGGCTTATCAGACTAATAAACACTGTGTGTAACTGTGTAACCTGGTCACTGTTCAATTGGTACAAATTGAAGTGGATGTTTCTTTTATGAGAGTAATAGCTTTCATCATAAATAACCCTGTTTAATTTCAAAATGTAGAGCTAATTTGGACCATTCATAATCTTTAGCTACCTTTAGCTGTAATGTAAGACTTGTAATCACTAGAAAACCAACTAACTGACCAACAGCATCTGCTTCTCAGCAGGCCTAACTAACAGTGTACTGGCTACTCTCAATACTTGGGCACAGATTCCACTGCATTGCAAAGTGTTCACTACAGGAAAAAAAAATGGATACAGTCATTCAGAGTTCCTCAAAGGGCTCCATATTTCCTTAAGTGAATGTGTGCATTAGCTGATAATCACTTGCTGCTCTGACTAATGAAGGAAAGCCGCCAACACAGTGTTATAACTTTTGGAAATCTTTGCTGACATTTCAGAAACGATGTTTGAAAGCAGTGTAAATAATCACTGCGTGTCTTGAAGAAGCTCAGTTCTAAAATATGTTCTTCACATGTATGTCCAAATGGATCAGTGCACACTAGTGTGCAGTGAAATACCCTTATACCAATTGGTGAAATTAACTGTAGCAGTGATTAAGCAGCTGCCTAATAATAGTCACTTAGAGTTTCTACATTTCTACTAATCATTTTAGTTCTTTGACAAATTTGTCTGTATACATAATGGATTCCAATTAGCTTGCCTCTTGTCCCACTGTCTCATAGCTCTCTCCTATCCCTGTCAACTTCCATCTTTACTATTTATTAATATCTTTCTCAGATTCACTACTTTAGGCTTGGTTATGTGGCCAAGTTAGTTTAACCAGGATCACATGTGTGACTGTTGGATTAAAACTGTCCATGGTAGAGTCATCAAAACTGAACCCAGTGTCATCCCAAGCCCTGAATTTATCAGTAATAAATATTTAGCAAAGAAGAGTAGGTTTCCCTGAGCATCATCCATGCCTGTCAGTGCTGGTTCAGTGAAGGCGTCTACAGATGCTGTGAGCTTCTGATTATGATGGTCATCTCTTATCCAGAATATGACATTTCACTCTCCTTCTCCCTGGCTTGCTGATCTCATATTCTTAAGGGCAAGTAAGTTCTCAACATCATCTTTCCCTAGCCCCAAGATTGATGAAAATAACTGCAATAAAATCCTGTTTAATTCAGTGAAATAAGTAAGATATTTGAGCACTAATAATATATGTTATCACTCATGAGAAAACTAAAAGTGTTAACTTCAAAGAAACAAAGTAGAATAGTGGTTACTAGAGCCTATGAACAAGAAGGTAAATGAGGAGAAAGAGGTTTTAGTAGCAGACAGCTGCCTACAGTTAGATAGGCGGGTACATGGTAATGCTCTACTATAGAAAATTATAGTCTTCCCCAGAGATATGTTATTCATTTTATAAAATAAAAAAAAACATATGAGCTCAGTGGCTCACAATCAACAAAAATTTAAGTGTTACTTTTGGTTTAAATATGAATGTCTTTCATCAGTTTGTGTGATTCTTGGTCTCTGCTAGTGCTTAAGAAGGTTGGGAAATCTTTCAGCGACATCTAACCCAGCTATTCTCAACATGTAGGTAGTGACCATTCAGAGAAGTCTCAGTTTCCAAAAATATTTACATCACGATCCTTAATAGTAGCAAAATTGCAGTTATAACATAGCAATGAAAACAATTCATGGTTGGGGGTGGGTGGGCACCACAACATGAGGAACTTTATTAAAACATCGCAGCATTAGGAAAGCTGAGAACTACTGATTAACCTTTGACATATTGGGATGACATTATGGTTTACAAATATTTGAGGCTATTGTCATAGCTGTCCCAAGAAGCATGTAACCTGTGCACTGGAGATTGAGCATGCCTGGAAGTTTAGAATATCTAGCTTTGCTGAAGAAGATGGATCACTCTGCTTGGGCCTGAGATTTCATAGCTTGGTCTGACTTTCTGATTCCTCTCTGTGTCCTGACTGTGAAGAAAATGTGACCTACGTTGCTCTGTCAGGGTGCCATCTCCCCGCTTTCCCAACAATAAAGGCTGCAATCCTTGTTAAACCTTGAGTTAAAATATCCCCTCTTCCCCTAACTTTTTTATTCAGGGATTTGATTACAATACTGAGAAAAGTCACTAGTATTGTTTATCTGGAATGCATCTTCATGCATTTACACATTATAAAATTATGATACTGTCTTCCTTTTGTATGTGCATATGCATTACATACGCATATGTTCCATTTAAGATGTTTTACAAGATGTGTGTCTCAATGGTTATTCATTAACATTCTTTACATATTCATCATAGAAAAAACTTGGAGAAACACATGGTATTTTAGTCAAGAAAAATATAAACCTCACTCTTCGCTCATAGGAGAGCAAGGCACCTAACAAAAAAAATTCAGTTTAATATTTTTTTTCAGCAAGAGGACGAAGGAAATGTCAAAGCCTTTGAGACAAAACAAATTCCTGTTCTCTCCATTTAATGTTTCCTTGCACATTTCTTATGCAATGCAGCAGTTGTCGCAGATTGATCTCACACCAGGCTGAGCTGTAACTAAACCTACTAAAACATATGGCATACTGCTTTCTCTTTGGTATTGCTGGCAGAAACTTCAAAGACTGTAAAGTCTTATCCCATCAAGAGGACATCTGTGACTCTTTTTGTAAGGGTGGATTCTTATGGGGGCACTTGAGAATGACATCTTAGAACATGGCACATTCATTGGAATAGTTTTGTTTTCTACTGTATGCATGATTTTCAATGTAGAAATACCAAAATGCGTAGTGTAGAGGATAATGGTCCTTCATTCCTTCTTCTCTTCTTGGCTGAGCTGTTGTGGATCTCGTGGGAATGTGCTGATCATTTTAGCATGGAGGCACTCAGCAGTTAGGCATGCTGAGATGTTTTGCTCTACCAGCCATGTTGGGTTTGCCAGCTTTTGTTGAGAAGTAATGGGAGGTCATGCATGGTGTCATGAAAATGTTGGCATGGTTAGAAAAAAAAAAAAAAAAACAATTGTATTAGTTGCAATGATTTCAGACCTACTTATAGTAGGATACATCATATCCATATCTGGCCCTCCCCATAGCTCCATAGCTCATAGAAATTACAAGTAAGTAGAGACTAGACACTAAAGATTCTCACAAGGTTTCTGGCACTTGGCCTACTTCATCAAGTCAAACTTGTTCACGATATATATAAGTCTAGACCTTTAAATGAGGGGTGTACAGTGTTGAGAGAGGAAAAGAGCTTGGAAAATGAAGGGAGATTAATACACAAGGGAGAGACATAGAAAGAGGAGTAAATAAAGAATAACATGAACTTCATTCTCTGCTAAGTTGGATAAACATTAACAGTTATTGACTGTTATCATAGGTATCTCACTGTTTTATAAACCTTATAAGTATGATTGTATGCAATATTACAGCCACACAATGCACTACTTATACCATTCTTTTATAGATGATAACATAGGCACACAGATGACAGAAATGGCCCTTAGAGTTTACAAGGAAAGTGATGATCTTGGATTGGAACTCACAAGTAATCTGACTACAGTTTATGTTCTTAAGTGATATCATAATTGCATTTCCATTGGTTAGTGTTGAGAGACTCTTTTGTAAAGAATCTTAAAAACATGGAATGAAAATGTTGTGAAGGAAGGTTGAGTGTAAGCATTGATATGTCCTCTGTTTTGCCACAGGCAATTGATTTTTCTCACTTTTCTCCTCTTGAAATACCACTTTACTTCATATACTTATTCCTAAAGATTGTCTATTTCATATCTACTTTGCCACTACTAATATGTGGCTGTGTTAGAATTACATAATTTGGGCCAGTTTGCCCATGCAACTTTATAAATACTTAGATATAGGTAAAAATGCTTTCTTTAAAGCTTGAGGGCACCAGCCCTTGGGTAAATATGTCATCACTGAAATTGTTTTTCTGATTTGCTCTTTAATTTTGTTTTCATTGATTCAAGCAGCATATATAGTCCTCCAGTAAACAGATATGTAGCATTTTGCATACTGAGGTTCTGCCAGGAGTTATGCAAAGTGCAACTAGAATTTGAATTCAACTAGCAGTAGCAAAAGGTCCTGTGAGGAGGTCTTCTTTCTTCTCTGTTTCCTCCTTAGAAAGAGAAAGAATGGGGTCACAAAGGAAGGTCCTAGGATTAAAGGCTCTAGTCGTCTAAATCTCAGGAGTTTTCTGCATTCCAAACATAAGACTGAGGGCATAAAAGGCTTTTAAGAAATGATAAGAAGTAGGGACTGGTATTTAGGGAAGGCTTCCAGACAAATGGACAGTAGTCGTGTGCCTTTGGTATACAGTGATAACTATAAAACACTTTATGTGATTTTATTTCATGTTTAAATCACTGGAGAACATGATTTAACTCTTTCCCCTTTTCTGGTGTTCTTAGAATTTCCAGAACCCCAGGGGAATTTGCTTCTGGGTGTTCTAATTGTGAAAGTGTCTGGCACAAACAGATTTGTTTCTAGGCGCAACTTTCACAAAACAACTCTGATTCCATCTTTCAAGCAGTGGTTGGTGGTTACTCACATGTCAAAGAGCAGCAAAGGTCCTACAGTCCCATACCATGTTCTCTCAGATGGCAAATAGAGTCACACAGATGAAGTAGATGAAGTTAGCTCTTAAAGCCTTGTTTTCATATTTCTGTTCATTAAATAGCTATAGTTAAAAACATAAAAAAGGTGTTTTCCATGTCCAACTTGGGTCTTAACCATGTCACTTTTTATACAAAATTTTTATTCCTCATTGGTACAGATGCTGTTTATTAATATATCCTTGATAAATGAAAATTTGGAGTTGAAATACAGTTATAAATTTAGATGAACTTAAAGATGTTAAGTTTTTGTAGAAGGTATTGTGTGTTATGTATAAGGCACAGTGTATTATATATATATAAAATAAGCTACTACTTTTAAATGCTGGAGACTTGAAGGCTGGTTCTTTAAATTGACTGCAAAGTAATTTCCATAAAGAATAATACATGAACTCTATTTTGTGTTGAAATTCACTAGATGAATGTGAATCTCCAGATCCTATATTTAAAAGGCACCAGAAAGGTATTAATAGAAGATAGTTAATAACATATTTAAATACTATATTTTGTAAAAATTTAATGTATAAAAATTATAATGACATTTAGATTTTATGAAGGTATTTCTTGACCCAGAACACTAGTTAGTGAGCTATACTATTCTATAACTTTTTAATACACTGCATTTCTATGTATGTATTTATTCTATTAGAATCAACATTTTTATTTTTAATAATTAATATTCTTATTCTTTGAGAATTTCATGTTTATACAATCTATATTGATCTTATCTATTCACTACTTGCTTCCTTTAAATTTTCCTACTAGGCAATGTTATCTCCCTTACATCTTTATACTTTACTCATATTTATCATTAATAATGCCAAGCTCAGTTAGTACTGCCCATGCGCACACATTGAAGAACATTTTCTTAAAGACAGAGGCATACTACCAAGTAAAGTAAATTCATCTTCAATGTGATCTATTTTCTAAATACAACCATACATTTTGTACCTCTTCTGGTCCCTGAAATTCTCATCGACCCTTAGGTTTTCAAACAGAGAAACTGCCCAGAATCATTCTGCCTCAGCCTGTCTTTTGTTGACATCACTGTTTAATTTTTTTTCTGAAAACAGATCTTCAACAACTCTCCCACCTGTGAATAGCATTTTTATTGTACTGAACCAATCCAATAATATTGGTTAATCTATGAACAGGTGATTAGCAACTTTTGTTCCCCTGTATCAGGAAGTGTAACATATTCATAGACACAGGATAAATATATGTTTGGGTAGGTTGATGTGCCTACCCAAACTCCACAAGCACCAATCCATTAAAACTATATTAGGGACTAGAAAGATGGCTCAGTTAAGACCATTTCTTGCACCTGTGGAGGAGCAGGATTTATTTCCTAGCATTCACATGCTAGTTCAAATTTTCACCTTCAGTTCCAGAGTATCTGATGCCATCTGGCCTACAAGACCAAGTACCCAAATGTGTTGCACATGAACCCATGTAAAGATATGGATATACATATCAAAAAACAAGATTAATATTCAAGTTAAAATTAAGCATTAATGTTATTAGTGCTTAGTAGAAAGCTATAGATAATCCAATACAGTAAAGTTGGGGAATAATATCCTTTTGCTTCTTTTGTAGCCACTAAAAGCTTTAATTATAACTATGATTTCATCTATTTTACTCTTTTCTTCTGCTAGCTTATATTATTCAAAAATTGATTATTTTATCTCTATAAAATTTTCTTCCATAATTCTGATAGTAGTTTGCTTTGGTTTGAAATGCACCCTTCAAAATTCATGTTGAAATTTAATTGCTTTGCAACTGTATTAAAAAGATGGAGAATTTCAGGGATAATTAAACTATGAGGTTCTACTTTTATGAATGAATTTATGTCCTTGTTACTATAGTGTGGGGAGCCAACAGAAGGTGGCTATCATCCTTGCAGCCATCTTGAGCCATATATCCTGATAAGAGATTTGATTACAATAGCCTACAATAGCTGAGCACACTCTGATAACATCTTGCTTTAGATACCCAGGATTTTCCCTTGGGTGTGTGAGACTTAAAGCTGTGATTTAGAGCCGAGACTTAAGGGTGTGACTTAGAGATCAGATTTAGAGACAAGGCCTAAGGTCATGACTTAAAGGCATGACTTAGAGGCATGGCTTAGAAGTAAGACATATAAAAGGCGAGAGGCAGACAGAAGAGTTCAGTATAACTTGGACACAGTACAACTTGGAGTACAACTTGGAGCTAGGAATTAGGTTAAAAAGTACAACTTAGAGAACAACTTGGAGCTGGAAGAATTATAAGGTATTAGGCAAAGAGAATTAGACATTAGGCACTTAGCACTTGGAAGAAGTAACTTGGAATTTGGAGGCACTAGGGACTAGGAACTAGGGACTAGGAACTCAATATTATTCTTCTCATCCATCCTTACTCTCTCTCTCTTGCTGAACCCCGACCCATAGACTGGAGCAGCTTGGGGCAGTGCAGGCTCTAACAGTTTAGCCCCAAGGCTTTTGGCAGTGTGGGTCCCAACATTGACAGAGCAGTCTGAGACATTTTGGCCCTGAAACATGGGCTAGAGCGGCTCTCAACATTTTTGGCCCCCAAACATTTGCCAGCTCGATCCCCAACACTGGTATGAGGTTTGGTTTTTTTTTGTTTGTTTGTTTGTTTGTTTTTTGTTTTTTTCCCCACAGGAAGGGGTTGCAGGTCAGAAGCACACATATAGCCAGACTTTTTCTCTCTGTCTGCTTTATGCTCACTCATTCTTCACTGTGCTACAATGCAACACAGAGGGCCATTGTCAAATGCTCTTACACTACATAGCCTATAGGGCTCTGGGAAGCAGACATATGAGTATTGGTTGGATCATCTGATTTTGGATTCAGTAGCACACACACACACACACACACACACACACACACACACACACACACAAAAGAACCAGAAAAGCAAGAAAAAAATAGTGCTTAGAGCAAAGCTCTTTTTATAGCAAATGGGCAAACGGCTTTTGAACAAGATAGAAAGTAGAGTCTGTAAGAATTTGGAGAAGTGGGCTGGGAAAAGTCTAAGTTTCCATAGATGGAACACTGGGATAACTCTTTGGAAAACAGGGAATAAGGGGCTAACTCCAGGGAAACTCAATCGTCACTAAGGTGAACACCAATAAAATATTGATAGAGAAATGGGAAATACAGGTGAATATGATAACAACTTTGAGAGACCTGTAAAATAAGGCATTAGAAGCAGAGTAAAGAGCACATGAGTACATAGCTGCCAAGAACTTAGATGATGTGCGAGTCTATGTCCTGAGGATTTTAGATAATGCATAATGTATGAGTAATGAACTTGGTTTGGCATACAGCAGAAAAAATACATCGTAAAAGCAATGTGTTCAAGCTGCTGTGTAGCCACTTTTAACAGCAAAGAGTGAAATAAGAAAGGAATAACAAAGATGGCATTTATAGCTTTAAAGGAAACAGAATGAACGATTCAGACCATTCACAAACTATGTAAGGCAGGTCTGGGAAGCAGCCCTAAGAGGAGGAACAATTTGTTACTTGGTGGAGTTTAATGTGGGTAGGTGGCAGCAAAATTGGAGTGCAGATTTGGAGGCATTTCAGGTATTGTCAAGGCTTCCCTACTCATCACTTCTGTAGAGAGTTAAGAGGGTGATGTGAATTCATTGGGTGGGCCCATCACAGCTATTTTTCTGTGTACAAATCTGGATTCCTGGCTGTTCCATTCTGGATTCAAGTGAGCTTATAAGGGGCTTAGCTTTTGCTCTAGAGGAGACAAGTTGGAAGCCTTGGTGGGTCCATGTGCTACTAAATCCTCATGCCAGCAGAAGTCAAAAGCTGAGCAATGTGGCTGGATTTCAGATGATATTGCAGAGAATATAGTGTGTCAACAAAGAACTTGTAGAGGTAGAGCCACCATTGGTAGAGCAATATTTCCAGGAGTTGCACAGTCAACCTACCAGACCTACAGACCAACCAGCACACAATCCCAGCATGAGATCCCTAAAGGTAAAGAACTCAGCTATGAGAACTTCTGTGTTGCCTGAGGGAGAGGGAAGCAAACTCATGTGGGTATGTGAGACTTTCTCAGATTTGCAGAATGTGCAGTAAATGATATATTATTACTATGTTAATTCTACTGCTCCATAAACATGGGGTTCTTTCTATCTTCAAGTTACTTTCTTCAGTATCTCATATTTTACTGTATAAGTCTTTCACTTGCTTGGTTAGAGTTACCCCACTATATTTTTAATTATTTGAAGCTATTGTGATGACTGTTGTTTCCCTGACATCTTTCTCAGGCAATTTGTCATTGGCACATAGGAAGGCTGCTGATTTTTGTGAGTTGATTTTATAACCAGCTACTTTGCTGTTTATTAGCTGTAGGAGTTTGGGGGCACTTATGTGTACTATCATATCATCTGCAAATAAAGAAATATTGAGTTCTTTTTTGATTTGTCTCCCCTTGATTTTCTTCAGTTGTCTTATTTCTATAGTTGAGACTTCAAGAACTTTCATGAATGGGTATGAGAAAAGTGAACAACTTTCTCTGGTTTCTTATTTGGTGCTTTGAGTTTCTCTCTGTTTAAGTTGATGTTGATTATGGAATTGCTTAAATTGTTTTTATTTTGTGGATGTATGCTCCCTGTATCCTTAATATCTGCAGAACTTTCATCATGAAGGGGATTTGGATTTTATCAAAGACATCCAATGATATAAGTGACCACATGGGCTGTTTTTTTCTCTTTCAACTTATTATAGGGTAGATTACATTTATTGAGTTATATATGTTGAAACATCCTGTATTTTTCTGATGTTTATCTGATCATAGTGGATGCTGTTTTTGATGGGATCTTAAACTTGGTGCCATGATCATGCTGAGAATTTTTGTATCTATGTTTACAAAGGAAATAGCCCAGTCAGTCTCTTTCTTTGTTGGGCCTTTATGTGGTTTGAGGTTTGGGGTAACTAGGGCATTGTAATTGAATTGGAAGATATTTGTTCTATTTCTATTTCTGTGGAATAATGGGAGGAGTACTGACATTAACTCTTCTTTAAAAATCTGGTAGAATTCTGAGCTAAAACTTCCTAGTTTTGACTTTTGTTTGTTGCTCTTGTTTTGTTTGTTTGTTTGTTTTTGTTTCCTAGGTAGACTTATTATTGATTCTGTTATACTCAGGGTTATAAGATTGTTTAAGTTGCTTATCTGACCTGGATTTAACTTTGGTAAGTAGTATGTATCAAGAGAATGAACCATTTCTGTTATATTTTTCAGTTTGGTGAAATATAGATTTTTAAAGTATGTCTTTATGGTTCTCTTATTTCCTCAGTATCTGTCTTTTCATCTCTAATTTTATTATTTTGCATCTTCTTTTTTAGTTAATTTGGATAACAGATTTTCAGTCATATGAGTTTTCTCAAACAACTCTTTGTTTCCTTGATTTGTGTATTGTTTGTTTGAATTATATTGATTTCAGCCCTGAACTTGATATTTTCTTGCCATTTAGTTTTTTTGGGGGTTCTTTTTGTTCTAGAACTTTTAGGTGTGCTGGTAAGTTATTAGTATGGCATCTATCCTTTATTTTTATATATTCTTCTCTCATATATTATATCCTGACTGCAGTTTCTACTCCCTCTAGTCTTTCCAACCCTCTCAACCACCTCCTCATCACAAACACACACATGCACACACACACACACACACACACACACACACACACACACCTCCTCTTTCTTTCAGATCCACTCCCCCTTTGTTTCTTCAGAAAAGATCAGGCTTTCCAGGGTCATCAAAGTAGGCTCGTTGTACCATAAACTTTCTTTCAGAACTGCCTTCAAGGTGTCCCATATGTTTCTGTATGTTGTATATTCATTTTCATTCGATTCTAGAAAGCCTTTAATATCTTTCTTGATTTGTATCTGGACTAATTTTTTATTCAGTAAAAAGTTGTTCAAATTCTATGAGTTTGTAAGCTTTCCATTGTTGTTAATTTCCAGCTTTAATATGTGATAATCCAATAGAACAAAGGGTACTTCTGTTTTATCTTTGTTTCTTTGTATCTGTTAAGATCTGCTTTGTGTCTGAGTATGTGGCTAGTTTTAGAGAAAGTTCCATAAGGTGCTGAGAAGAATCTAAATTCTTTTGTGTTTGGGTGTAATGTTCTGTAAATATTTGTTAGGTACATTAGGTTTATAATGGCTGTTAGATTCAGCAATTTAGTTTAGTGGGTTTTTTTAGGGGGGTGCTCTGCATGACATGTCTATTGGTGACAGTGGCATATTGAAGTCTCTCACTAGCTGTGCTACTTTTGTTGTTGTTGCTGTTGCTGTTACTATTGTTAATGTTTCTCTAGCAAACTCAGGGCTCTGAGTTTGGCACATAGATGTTACACGGGAATTGCAATGTCTCATCCACAAGACTCCCTGAGTGCCATCTAATGTTTGTCTCTTTCCATTGGGTGCTGGGTGGAGCCTCTCAGAGAAGAGCTTAGGCTCCTGTCTGCAAGCATAACAGAGTATCATTAATAGTGTCAGGGACTGGTTCTTGCTCATGGGATGGGTTTCAAGTGCAGCCAGTCACTGGTATGCCTTTCCCTCTGTCTCTGCTATAACTTTGTCCTTGCACTTCTTGTTGGTAGGACAAATTTTGGGTTGAAGGTTTTGTGGGTGGGTTGGTGTTATTATCTCTCCTAAGGGAGTCCTTCCTGGCTACAGAAGGTGAACACTTCAGGCTCCATATCCCCCACTGCTAGGAGTCTTAGCTAGAGTTGCCTCAGTAAATTCATAAACTCCTTGATGCCTCCCCACCCAACCCCCACCCACCCACACTTCCACATTCCAGGTCTCTGGCATGTCTTAAACATCTTCCACTGCTGAACATCACCAATTTCTGTTTTCTCCTGCTTTCCTTACTCTTGATACCCCTGCCCTGTTCTCCTCCATATTTTCTATCCCATCTAGGTCTCTCACTCCACCTACCTCTAATGTCTATTTTATTTCTCCTCCTGAGTAAGGTGCAAGCATCTTTGCCTGGGACCTCCTTGTTATTTGGCTTCTTTGGGTCTGTGGATTGTAGTGTGGTTATCCTGTACTTTATGGCCAATTTTTTCTTGTAAGTAAATATATACTATGCATGTCCTTTTGAGTAACTGGGGTAACTCACTTAGGATTTGCCTGCAAATAAGATTGAGGGACCCAAAGGGGTTAGGGACTCTACAAGAAGAGCAATAGAATCAACTAACCTGGGCCCTTGGTGGCTCCCAGAGCCTGAACAAACATAAGCTGGACCTAGGCTCCCCCCACATATGTAGATGAGCAGCTTGGTCTTCTAACAGGTTCCTCAACAATTGAAGTGGGGCTGTTCCTGAGTCTGTTGCCTGATTATAGATTCTGTTCCCTTAACTGGGCTGCCTTGTCTGGCCTCAGTGACAGAGGAAGCACCTAGTTCTGCAGTAACATGATGTGCTAGGGTGTGATGATACCCAGGGTGGGGGGCTTCCTCTTCTCAGAAGAGAAAAGAAAAGAGGAAAGGGGAGGAGCTATATGGAGGAGGACTGGGAAGAAATGAAGGGCTGTGATTAGGATGTAAAATGAATAAATAAATTAATGAAAATTAAAAAAAAAGAATTGCAGTGTCATCTTGTTGCATTTTTCCTTTGGATATGTAGTGTCCTTTCCAGTCTTTGATTTGAAGTCTATTTTGTCATTTATTAAAATGGCTACACCAGCTTGCTTCTAGGTCCATTTGCTTGAAATATCTTTTTCTTCCTATTACCTTTAGGTGATATCTATAGTTGATATTAATGTATGCTTTTTGGAAGTAGCAGACTAATTGATCCTGATTTCATATCCCTTCTATTGGTCTGTGTTTTTTCTTGACAAACTGAGTCCACTGATGTTAAGAGTGAGCAATGAATTATGTTAGTTGATCCTGCTCTGTTTTGTGGTGTGTGCGTGTGACATGTATGTTTCCTTTTTTCCTTATGATTTGCTGGTCTGGGATAATTTATTCCTTGTGTTTTCTTGGTTGTGGTTAATCTCTAGTTTCAAATTTTCATTTTAGTGCTTTCTATAGGACTGAGTTAAGTCGATAAATATTTCTTAGATTTGTTATCATCGTGGAATATCTTATTTTCTCCATCTATTGTGATTAAAAGTTTCACTGGGTATAGTAGTCTGAGCTGGCATCCATGGTCTCTTAAAATTTGTAGAACAACATTCCAGAGTCTTATGACTTCTAGGGTTTTCATTTAGAAGTCTGGTGTTATTCTTATAGGCCTTCTTATTTTATTTGGTCTTTTTTTTTCTTTGAGACTTTTAGTATTCTTTCTTTGTTCTGAACATTTAGTGTTCTGATTACTATGTGCTAAAAAATTTTTTTTATTTTTGTCACAGTCTATTTGGTGTTATGTATATATTTTGGACATTGATAGGTGCGGTGGCTATTTTTGTTTGTCAACATGACTGCATCTGGAATTAACTAAAACTCAAGTGGCTAGGTACACAAATGAAGGGTTTTTTTCTTAATTAAATCATTTGAAGTGGAAAGCACCACTTTTAATCCAGATATTATGAGGTGAAAAGATACACCTTTAACCCAGATTTTTGGAAGTGGAAAGGCCAACATATACTATGGGTCACAGATCTGCAGGTGGCCTATATAAAGGATATGGAATAAGGAAGAGTTTACTCGCTTTACCTCCTTATTCACAATCTTTCTGGCAAGTCCATTTCTTCACTGACATTGTAACCTACTTCTTCAGGATTCCCATATGTGCTTAAGACTGGCTAAGTCTTCCAGCCTCATGGAACAAACAACTACTGATTTTTTTTTTTTTTTTTTGATTTTCCTTTGGTAGACAGACATTGTTAGAGTAGTTGTATCACAACCTCTAAGCCATTCTAATTAATAATTATATATGTATACATGTGTATTATATATATATAGTATATATATACACACATTATATAGTCATTCTATCATTTTATCAATTACATTCCTCCAGAAAACCCTGACTTATACAGATTTTGGTACCAGCTATGGTTTTAGAACAACAGAAGTTTAAGGATGAATTTTGTAAGTATCTGGAATAGTTTTTCCAATTTGCCAGCACCTATAGCTACTGAAGCCTCTCCTAGATTACTAAAAGCTCTTGATGTGAACTACTTTGCAAACTTAAGGAAACAAATACATTTGATTATCCTGATTCACCAGCTGTGAGGGGCAATAGATTTGGTGACTCCGTATATAAAACATTTGAGAATTTGTGTAAAAAGGAAAATGATGATGCTGTTTTGTTGTTCCTAGAGTCTCTGAATAAACTGACAATGGAAAGGAATAACCTCCATGATAAAAATTAAAAATTAACCAACTTTTAGCATCTTGGTATATAATATAGGGCAGCAATAAACTCAGTGATAAAACTAAGTCTTTCTAGAGGTGCATAAACACCCTAAAACTTTCTATGTGTGCCCTGGAAGAGATTCTTCTGTCTGGCAGCCACAGAACTCAAAGTGGGGAAAACCAAACCAAGGTCTTCATTATAAGGTTGGCTGAATTACAGTGAAAATTCAAGTCCCAGATTTATCCACTGTCTGATGCCCTTAAGCCAACAGGCTAAAAAAGGAATAATGGTGTTAAGATGGGTAATTGATCCACACTGCCAAAGGGAAATTGGATTGCTTCTTCATAATGGAGTTAAGAAAGATTATTTCTGGAATACAGGAGATCCCTTAGGGCATCTCTTGGTGCTACCATGTTCTGCGATTACAAAGGGGAACTACAACTAATCTAGGCAGGATGACAAAGGGTACAGAACCTTCATAAATGAAGGTATGTGTCATGCCTCCAAGAAAAGAACCAAGACTTGCTTACATGTTTAAAGTGGGTGGAGTAAATATAAAATGGGTAGCAGAGAAAAGTAGTTATGAAAATATCAGTTAAAGCCATGTAAGCTGCAAAAATAAGGAATATAATTGACATGGGTGTTTCTGTCATAATTTTTGTTTAAAATGTAATTGTACAGATATTTGTAATTTTTCTTCAATTCTTAAAACCATATAATGTAACATCAATTAACCATCAGTGGTTATCTATATTTGTTTGAGATACTAAAAAAAATATTTCTCAAGGAATATTTTCACCTATTCTAAAATTTTATAATGCATTTACGGTTGTACTAGGAATAGCTATATCATGATTGGCACAATAATGACTGGGTTAAACATATTTGTGGTTGTGCATGAAATATTTATATCATGTCAAGCATAATTATGACCTGGCCATTGTTATCAGTTAGAAATTCAATATGGCATAAGAAGATATAATTTTGTTTCAAGTTGACAAGTAGACTTGTGAAGATATTTTTGGTTTTCAGAATGAATATATCTAGAATTAATCAAAAGTCAATCGTCTATGTATATCTGTGTGAGATGTCTTTCTTATTCAATTAATAATAATAATAATTGTGGGGAATAATAGCTCGCATGTGGTCGCTGGCGTGGGTGGGTTTCTGAATCATGTTGGGTAGTTGGTGATTCCTACTGCTCTGATGAGACTGGAGCGTGGGAACCTTGACTGAGTTCATTCGGCGTGACACTGGGCTGGCACTGGGCCATGAGAGGCCGCAGGGGCGCCCCTGGGTGGGGAATGAATTCAGCCTGATTCCGTGGGGTGGGGGGTGCAGAGATCTCGAGTGGGAATCCCCGGGTCCAGAGGCGGCCAGGGGCTGATTGGTCTCAATTCTGGGGCTCCGGGAGCTCTTGGGGCTCTGGGAGGCCACAGCAGAATGGAGACCAGGAATGCATGGGCGTGTGGCTGGCACCTGCGTTGACAGAGATGATGGGGGAAGAGAGATGAGGAGGGCCCTGTTGTTTTACTCGCTTGGCTTAAACGGCACCTTCTGCGGCTGGAATGCAGAGAAGTCCTCCACAATGGCAGCGTGACGGCAGGCCCCAATAACACAAGAAAGTCTGGTGTTTCAAAAGAGCTTTATTGACATGGTGGATGATAAATGGCCTGGATGTGCACCCCCCTCCCCCCACTTAGGCCAGGGCAGGCCTGACTTAAATAGGAAGGGAGAGGGGAGGAGGGTCACTTAATTAGCTACACCTTCTGGCCTTTAGGTAACTCATTAATATGGCAATCTCTTGAGGTAGTCAAGCCTTCTACCTGTGCTCTTTGGGAGGGGACATTGCCCTTCGTGACTGAAAGGCATGGATTAATGGAGTTTGGAGGTGGGGGAAGGCCTTGTGTCAGCAGGCTGGAGTCTGGGGGCATGGCTGAACACCTGCCATTGCCCCATTGGGGTTGGGGTTCAAGACCTGTGCCTAGCCAGGAACCAAGCTATCCTTATAAGGTCCCACAACTCTCCCTGTATTTTTCTTTAAACAGGAGGGGTGTCCCTGGGGTGACTGTCATATGAAGTGAAAAGTTTGGGTGAGGAAGTCAAAAGAAAACATTATGCAGGCCTGCGGAGGTAGCACAATTAAGTCACAGGGTAAGGGGAGCTGAGTGTGGAGGTTGGGAAGGCAAAGGATTATTGAACCAATCAAATACAGGTTGTACAGTTTGAGGGTAATAACATCTGATTAATCTAGATAGACATTATGTTTTTCTTACTAACATGTAACTTTTAGCTATTTGACTTTGGCAAAAGAATTCATCTGTAGCTGGAAAGTCTGGATCTTTTTTCTGTCTCAATGTGTGTCTCTGCGTTTTGGAGCGTGTCTCTGGACTTTAGCATGTGTCTGGAATCTTCAGTCTGATTGTGTGTGGAAGGAGGCAGCTTGGTGTCCCAGGCAGATTCCAGGAAATAGCATCTCTGTTGGATCTGTGGGTGCACCTGTAGGATAATCACAGCATGGAAGCAGCACCCCGGCAGGGTGTCTGCAAAGGGTGGGTATCCCAGCCAGCTAAGTCAGTAGAGCATGAGACTCTTAATCTCAGGCTCGTGGGTTTGTGCCACACGTTAGGCGCCAGTTGTGGGTCCCTGTTCCAGAGGGTGTCCCACAATCATCTCCAGCCTGGCTGAGGACAGTGTGAGAGCAGGGAGAGTCTGCTGCTGCCTCTGCCCTTGTCTTAGCTGTTGCTGCCCGCTGCCTGGCTGTTCCCAGGTACTGCATTTGTCTCTCTGCAACAAGCCTGTCTGGGGAGGTGCTGGCTAGCTAGCAGGGAGGGGGGATTCTGAAGGCTTTTCAGGAGAGCAGATCTCTTCCTAAGTGTTACAGCTCTAGTGTTTCAGCTTTTGAGACAGAAACTCTAGGACAGCGGGATGATTCTCGCACACTTTTTACTTCCCCTGAATAGAAAGCCCTTATATACAATTTCGGAGTGGGTTAGGGTCTGGCAGCAAATAACACCTATTGGCTTGATCTGAGAGCTTGGAGATACCTCATCTACATGTGGGAGAGCCTGAGGCACTGTTCCTTGTGACTGATGGTCATAGACCTCTCTGTGGGAGGTGATGTGGAGGGCTGAAGTTGAGTAGAAAGAACCAGGGCCGGGGAACAGAGCCAAACACCTGCCATCTGATAAAGTTCCAGGGTTCAAGACCTATGCTCGACCAAGCACCCAGCTGCTTCTCACAGCCTACCGCCCCACAAATAATAATAATAATAATAATAATAATAATAATAATAATAATAATAATAAAACAATAATCTTAAGTAATTTGAAGTCAAAGACATACTTTTAACCTGAATCTTTTGAGATGAGAAGGCACATGTTTATCCAGACTTTTTGAGGTGGAAAATACCCACCAATAATCTGGGCCATGCCTTCTGCTGGTAGCCTATACAAAGGACATGGAAAAAGAAAGTTTCCTCTCTTTGCATGCTGCTTTTCCTTTCACTGACAAGTCCATTATTAAGTGGAACAAAGGCTCACTTTTCTGGAGAACATATATATTTATTCATATATATATATATATATATATATATATATATATATATATATATATATATTTTCTATACATTCTGTTCTAGAGAACCATGACTGATTCAATAGCCATAATACCCACCCACCCCCTTTTAAGGTTAGGGGAATTGTCTTCTATGACTTTGCTGAAAATCATTCTGGACCTTTGATATAGGTTTCTTCTCATTCTCCTATTCATATTATTCTTCGATTTAGTAATTTCACAGTGTCTCCAATTTCCTGCATATGTTATGCCAGGATTTGTTTTAGATTTAACATTTTCCTTGACTTCAGAAACCATTTTTCCTATCATGTCTTTTATGCTGGAGATTCTTTTATGTTTTTTAAATCTGTTGTTGAGGCTTTGGCTCTTAAGTTTCCTGATCAAGTGCCTAAATCTGCTATTGCCAGCTTTCCCTCAGTCTGGGTTTTGTTGATTCTATTTACACCTTTAGCTTTCGACTGTTTCATTCATTTCCTTCCAACTTTTTGTCTTTTCTTGGATTTCTTTAAGCGAATTACTAATTTCGTCTGTAAAGACTTTATATTCATAAAGGCTATTCTAAGGTCTTTGTTTTGTGCTTCAACTGTGCTATAATTTTCTAAGCCTACTATACTAGGGTTGTTGACTCTAGTAGAGACATGTTTTCTTTGCTGTTGTTGATTCGATTTGAGGCTAGCATCTAGGCACCTCAGGTGGGAATAATTGTAACTTCAGGCACTGATATCTGGTCTTGTTTTTGTTAGGTGGATGTTTCATTCCTTGGTTTCTATTGTTCTCAATGACTCTTCTAATGGTGTGGTAGTTTTGTGTTTCTTGGTAGAAAATTCTTTTAGAATCCTGGTATATGTGGAAACTTGGGGTTCCAGGCAAAATGTGTTTCTAGATATTAGAGATTGCTACTAATGCATGGACATGGGATGATTGATGGTGGAGGGAGGAGTCCATATGAGGGAGGAAGGCATAGTGTTCCATCAGGATCTGCTTAGTCCCCTGGAAGTGGGAGAAGAGAGTGAGGAGACGAAACAGCAAATATCTTCTCTAAAGCTGGGAATTAGACTGGAAGAGAATTTGAAGAAGAGGAGAGAGAAAAAGGATCTGAAGCTTGCCTAGCTGCTTTGCTGGCCTACTTGCTTCTCACACAGACTTACGAATTCCCAGAGATTTCCTGCTGCAGTTGAAGGCAGAGATAAGTTGACTGGGGAGGAAGTTTGGAAGGGAATACCTGTGTGGTCCATAGGAGCTGGGGGCAGGGCTGGAGGAGAGGCTGAACATGTGGTCTGCTACAGAGGTATTGATGAGACTGGGAAATTAGATTTAAAGGACAGTAAGGAGAGGTGACAATCTGGCATTAACCTACCTGTTTACTACCTCACTGGAGTGGCCTACTTGTTCCCTCCCTGTTTTTTTTTTTTTTTTTTTTTTTTTTTTTTTTTTTTTTTTTTTTTTTTTTTTTTTTTTTTTTTTTTAATAAACTGATTCTGTCTCTGGCTTGGAGCTTTTTCTGTTGATGAGGTTGGTGATCCAGTAAGTGTGAAGACATAGCTAAGCACTAGGGAGACCAAGAATGTAACATATGCAGGGTTGTCTTTTCAAAGGAAGAGATATAAAACTTGATTTCTGCTCAGAAAGGTCAGTTAGATTTGTGCTAATTATATAACCAAGAGCACACAAAACTCTCCCCGCACCCTTACATGTCATATGGAACCCAATTTTATGATAGATGTAACATGTACTCACATCGTAAGCTTTGTGGTGCACACAGGACTGACTTAACTATCACCAGGAACCTTTTCTTTCTTTCTTTTTTTTTCTTTTTTTTTCAAATTGTGCCATACTTACATATGCCTAAAACAAAATGCCTGGTGTGAGACTCTTAAGTTTGAAATAACACTGACTATTGAGTAATGTTGAAATAAACTTCCTTCTTGACTTACGTGGATCTGCATTCTGATGACTTAGCAGTCACAGAGATCCTCAGGTAAGCCCCAGGCATTGTCCTGTATCTAATAGTAACCATAGGATTTTCTATGTCCATCCCACTTCCTGAATAAGGATACAGAGGCTATATTTATTTATTTGTTTTTGACCTTTTAACTAGGCAGTGTTTCCCACTAGCTCATAACTCATTTATCCGGTTTATGCTAATCTAAGTTCCACCACACTGCTGGTTGGTTACTTCTCCTTCCTTCTGGGTCAGCTTTTTCCTCTGCATCCATCTGGCTGAATATCTTACATCTGACTCCTTCTGAGAGATCCTCTCTCTCTCTCTCTCCCTCTTCTCTCTCTCTCTCTCTCTCTCTCTCTCTCTCTCTTTCTCTCCTCCCCCCCCCCTCTGAAAATCCCACCTTATTATTCTGATTTTTGCTAATCTTTGGGTCAGATCTCTGCTGGTTCAGAAATCAACATTTGAATAATACATGGATAATTTTTACATAGTGCACAAAAACATTACTTCAACATCTAACTCTCCAGTGAAGGGATTACAAAGGCATACTACTGAGTCTGAAGAGATTTTTTTTTTTTTTACATTGATTTGGGGCATCAAATTCAGGTCTTCATACATACAAGGTGAGCACATCACTGACTGAACTATGCCACCAGGACTGTACCTCAACTTTACAAATAAAAAATAACTCATCTTTCCCTTTTTACCAATTTCTTTCCAAATCTGCCCTTTCTCTTTTCTTTTCCATGGAGATTTACATCATGCAATCTTCTTGGTCTATACTGTGTCCATCATTTTAATTTATTTCCATTTCTCAGTTATTCTTACATCAAAGTGTTTACAAAGATCTATCTTTTTACCTTGTACAGTGATGTCATCTACTCCAAAGGCTAAACCATCAGCCATAAAGAAATCTCAGTGGAGTAATCCCTCTGGGAAGGCTAATTGTTTGGTGTACCACTGAACACATGTTCTTTATATGTCCTTTCAATAATTATTTTTGAAAAGAGGAAGGAAGACAGGCATCTGGAAAGCACAGCTTTCCTCTCCTTTGCTTGCTTGACCAATTCATCTCTGTCTCCAAATTTGCAAATGCAAAATTTATTATCATGGAATGCCCTCTTTTCAAATGGGGTAATTTGAGCTTTCTTGGTGGCATTCTCCATCAACCCAAGATGCAATCTGATAGTTTCTTTTTAAAATGTAGTGTGTTTTCACAGGAAAGAACTTTAAAAATTGACAGTGCCTCCATTAACTTCCATTCACAATAGTATTTCTTCACAATGGTGATATTTCTTTTAACTTGTGAATCAGTCATCTCACAAGCTGTCTTGCTGGTCCTCCTTGATGCTTAGGTCTTCACACTGTCCTAGTATCAGCAGATACATCATTTCACACTTATAATTTGTCAGTGATTTCCTCTTTGGTTTCAGCTTTTCGTACTGCAACATGTTATCCCTATTGACCTCAAGGCAAATACAATTTGATTTTTACACTTTGGCCAAAATGATTTTTGTTTTGAAACTGGTTGTTGAGTCTGTAGAAAACGCAGTATAATGTGCGTCACTAATTAACCAGTCAATAAACCTGTATTGAGCACAAAGCCAAGTATGAGCAATATTGACATAAAGTAAGTGGATTCTTGCTCTGAAAAAAGCTCTCACTATGTAACCCTGTCTGGTCTGGAAATCCATATGTAGACCAGGAATTCACCGAGTTCTGCCTGTCTGTGCTTCTTGAATGTTAGGATTCAAGGAGTGAGACGCCATGCCCATCACAACAACAAAATTTTTCTAATTGTTCCACAGGTATCAAAAAAAAAAAATTAAGACATAAGGTGACTAAGGTTGTCAGAATACATACCATTCATAGACATGTGGTTTTGGAGGAGATTTTGTGAAACAGGAAGAACTGAGAGTAAGAACTGGTGCTTAATTGGGACATAGAAACCAGCACCTGGGTAGCAACTCTCTGGACATTTATGTAACACTTGCCAAGCTAAATAGATGTCAAGAGGATGCAAATATTTCCCTGTATAATCTCACTGCTCATTTGGTTGCATAGAATTTCTGTTAGATTTGTCTCACCAAAATTATTCTAACAGACATAAGTAAGGTTTTCTTTCTCACACTTCATGTAAAAACTAATAATTTTATGCTCCAAATCACACACCTGTGCCTTTTTACTGCGTCAACTATTCGATATTTCTCTCTTCTGAGATAATGCTATCTCTTTTCCATTTCCTCAGGGAATGGCTCCTTGGAGACCCGGCAGGTCTAGGACAGGATGTTTTCGAATGCACAGCACCATCTACTGGTATATTTTGCAATCAGTGATGAAATTGCTCAAGTATTATTGTCATTTTTTTTCTGGGAGTAGATACACAGGACCTTTCTCCTGCTTCTTTTGATGATTCCAACCCTTCCAGCATGATACGTGTTTTTTTCTATTCACGTTGGTTCTCTTTGAGAAATTACTAAATATTGGAATAATCTACAGGGTGATTGAATTACAACTGAATTGGAAGAACCAAGGTAAGTGAATCACAACCAAACTTCATAACAAACTTCATTTTTCCCCTTTCTTAAGCAAAAACTGTGTTCAATATGTCAGCAGTGACACTAGAGAGGAAGCTTAATAGATAGAGTTTTGTTGACATAATGGCATTAAGAAACTCTGGTCAAAGACAGTAAGAAACCATCTCATTCATAAGATATGAACTCCAGTGCTTTCTACTATAAGGATGAACCTTGTGTGATGGCATAAGGGTCATGCTATGGACATACACTAGGTGACCAAAAAACACCGTGCACTGATAGCAGTCCAACATCAACAATAGCATAACTGTCCATATTTGAGATCAAGCATTAATCAAGAATAGGAGAAATGTGGGTCTAAGCTGGGTGGATTTGAGTAGAGATCTTTGACTTTTAGTGAACCTCAGATTCCTCATCAGTTAAATAATATCATTTACCTTTCCTGCCTTGGTGTAAAATTCTAAGAAAATTAACCAACCGGAGACCCCAAAACTCACAGGGACTAAACCACCAACTAAAGAGCACACATGGAGGGGCCATGGCTTCAGCCCCATATGTAGCAGAGGATGGCCTTATCTGGCATCAATGGGAGGGGAGACCTTTGGTCTTGTGGAGGTTTGATGCCCTAGCATAGGGGAATGCAAAGGTGGTGAGGTGGGAGTGGGTGGGTGGATATATTTGTGTGTGTGTGTCTGTGTGTGTGTGTGTGTGTGTGTGTGAAGAAGATCATGCACAGATACCCATAAGAATGACTAGATACTGAATTAGATACTATTTGCCAACATGTAACTAAATTTAAGCTGATGCCATCTCAGAAAGCATTATGAAGGCATGAGTTATTGAAACAAACAGCACTCAGGAACTATACACAAATCTTGTAATCTCTGGGGCAAAACACATAGGCCCACGGCAAAGATAATGCCTATCATCAAGAGTAAGACAGTGGCTCATAGGAACTCCTCCTAGAACATGAAGGGTCTAACATAACACAAGATTATACAGGAGATTCTAATTCCATGTGAAGAGTCACAGGCAGTGTAGCTGTGTCTTCTGTCCTTATCTAATGATCATGCAAATAGCACTAAAAAGACAGGTAAGGGGCAGCTTCTGATCTCTTCATCCAGGCTACAATTATTCAGGTTGCTTGGACAGCCATCTTAATTTGCACAATGTGTTAATTAATATACTAGGTATTCTAAAGAATAGGCTTTAAGAGAAGTTATGTTTAGAAGAATTGTAGACAACAGTTAGCCTTATCACAGAAGAAAAAAAAACAATAAAGCAAAAGAGTTCACACCTGTAGCCACATTGATCCCAGTACCAAAATATTTTGAACCTCAACGTATTTTTGTTTGTTCAGATTTCTTTTCGTTTTACTGCAGACTGTCATGGCTTTGTGTTTTCTTCTAAATCCTGAGTCTGTTTATAAAATACCAGCATCACTAAACAGTTGGATATTACAGGGGAAAGGGGGCAGTTAGGCTAAAAATAGAGACTAGAGTCTGTGAAGTGCCAAATCAAAGAAGAGGAGATGCCCCAAGTGAGGCTCAGCAGTGAGCTGAGCCAGACAATGGGACTATCCTGAATGCTAGCCAACAAAGGTAAAGCCATTTTTGCAGGGCCGCATGGCTTCCTTCTTGGAAGAGGGTTAACATTTCATTGAGTTTTGAAAGTTATTCAAGATCCAATACAGTTAGAGTATAACCTGATATCTCTGAATAGCTTCATTTTTGACTTTTCAAATAAAGAACCATATTTGATTTTAGGTCTAAGGAATGTGAAAAAGCCATGAGAGAGAAGCAGAGTTAAGAAACAAATTGGTGACTTCTGTACATCTGGAATAAGGCATCCTGAAACCCTGCACAACAAACTCTAGAAGAGCTTCTGAAAACCATCCAGAGCGGTATTTGGATTTTAACTTTGGGGAAACAAAACATGTCCATAGCTGTCACTAAATTCCCTGCTGCAAACCAGAATCCTAAGAAGGATTTCGTACCCAGAGACCCATCACTTCCTGTCTCAGACAAAGCCTGCACAGTTCCCTGTGAGAGACAATCATTCTGCAACGTTAATTAATAACTCTGGCTGCTCGCTGGGGGCTCAATAAGCCTGTAGATTTCTATTGCTGTTAAACTATAATTTGGGCCGTGTGTCAGACAGCAGGTCAGAGATGGTTAAGTGCATCTCAGTGACTAACAAAAAAATCCGAAATGATCAACATCCCTCCACTTTGGCTGGTCATCTTGGAGTCTTTCATGTAACGTTTAGTGGGGACAGCTCTAGCTGATTATTGTAACAGACTGGTTATTCATGCAGAGTTTTAAGTAGCCACTGTGTTTCCTCTTTGTGAACCCTGTGGGGTAAATGTTCCCAGTCAGTGACCTGGAGGCAGTCTAGACTGTCTCAGAAGAGAAAGCTTCTGCTTAAGAGCTTTACAAGGTTTGTTAGAAACGTTGAATCCTTTCTCAAATGAGACTGATATGATGCGATCCTGATATGTTTCTTAAAAACAATTCTCAAAGAAAACGAATGGCTTAGACTAGGCCCTGACTTTAAACTCTATTATATTGAGTACTATTTATGCAAACTGATTCCTGAGATTGGCCATAAAGATGCACAACAGAGATTCCTCATGTGACATACCCAGCACTGCACTGCATACATGTTGACTAGAGTGTATGCTAAAGTACAGCCATCAGGAAGATAGCAACTGCTTAAATTTAAATTTAAATCGAAATTTTTTTAAAAATTCAAATAGCAAAGATGATGAAAATCACCACCAATGTCTGGCTGTGATGATGGTTCTAATTAACATGGCTAATGATTTTTTTTTTACTGATGAAATTATTAACATGTTCACATTTGTGTAGATTGTGTTCTTTTGTACACAGTGTATGAACAAAACAGGCATATCTGACAGATTTGGTGTATTGGAATAAGACATTAGGAGATTAAGGTAAGGTTTTTACTCTGTTCAGCTACAAACAAGCTTTCTGGTCTTTTTAATTGCCTTTTATAAATGTAAAAGTACTAAAAGAAAAAGTTAGAGACCAAACCCTATTACCTTCCGTAATCTTTTTGTTGCTATTTTCACATAGTAAATGCTAATAGGCTTAAATGTACTAACGTTAAAGTTGAGACTTTTCAAACAATCAAGCAGGATTCTTACATGTGTTTTATATGAATAATCATTTACCAGTACCTCTAAGTACATGCATACACCTGTCAGAGTGTGGACAGGTGTATACACACACACACATGTTCTTGAAGGTGCTAGTGACTGATAGGTGGAAAATGATACTCATATAGAAAACCTGGCAGAATCAAGGGCTAGGAAAGCCAAATCCCTTTGATCTTTTAAATTGTCAGTAAAAAATTGATGAGCTGCCTGCCCAAGCTCTGTGCTAAGGTCAGTGTACCCTTGAAGAGACAAAAAAGGAGAAGTGATTTACAGATAAGGCTGGCAGCCTTGGCACCAAGAGCTTTTGTTTTCTTAGCTGTAGGCCCTGGGAGAGGAGTGTGCCTCAGCAGGCACAAAGTGTTCCCCAGACAATGTCAGACACACGCCAAGCGGGAGCCCCGCCAGCATCCAGCTACCAGGAGAATTCTTGCCTGCTGCCCACGGGCACACACAAAAGGCAGACCCAGGTTACTGCAGCCTTCCAGGTAAGGACCAAAGCAGCTATTCATCACCATTAAGCGAATGGTCTATTCTTCCTCCTCCTGACTGCCAGTTCATAACAGAGAAGCTGGCCCAGAAAAAAAATTGAGCCAAGGAACAACCAAAGTTCTGAGCATAGACAAGCATAAATGCCCTTGCTTCAACTTCTGTGTTAAGAAGCATTGCAGAGTCTGACTACTGATTCTCCGTGGCATCCTGAGGGTGTTTTCTTAACTAGCTCTATAAACTGCAACCTTGTACTCATTCTTTATAATTGAAAGTAATGTTTATCTGTTAGATAATTTAGGAAATTAGATGAACCTAAGAAAAACATTAAGGAACCATCAAGATCCTAAGTCAGAGGTAGTGACAAGTGCATTGTGCTCTTTGTGGTGACATATGTGTGAATTTGTATGCATGTGTATGTACTTTATAAGTGCATAGGATGCACACTCAGATGAGTAGGTGTGGAAAATCACTCTTTTCCACACTTGGTGTTATACTGTACATACTATTTTGTATTATTTTATTCAACATTCATATCATGGAGATTTTCTGCAGTTACTCACTATTGGGTAAAAATATAAAAATGATAGATTATAGGTGGTATTTCATAAGATGGATGGAGGTAAAATCTGCAATGGCAGCAGGCAAATAGTAGTGATATTTGTTATTATTATTATTATTACATGATAATCCAATAATTTAAAAATTACTTTTCTGTTTATAATATTGAAAAATTATTTAGCAGAAATACCTGTGATGTGCAAGGAGAGGGACCCTGCTGATAGCATCTGTAAGAACAGTGAACTTGAACATGCAGATGTTTCCTCCTGTGCCTTCCGAAAGAAAAAGAAACATATTGAACATGGCCAGGGCTAAGGAAGCAAAAACAGCAGAGCCTAGCAAGTGAGACTAGTGCGTATAGAAAGAAAAGGAGCAGTAGAGCAGAGCAGGGTAGGATGGAGGGGCAGGGTAAGGGGAGAGCTACTAACCTTGCCTTTATAAATAGACCAAGAGCTGAGGAAAGCGGTCAGGATGCTAGTGTGTGTGCTTTGAGGTGTATGATGGGTGCTTGTGAACAAGGACCGCAAGAACCTGGAGGCCAGCATGGGCTTCAATATGGAACCATGAGTATTTGTTAACGCAGAGCCACATGTCCCTTCTGCCAGAGGTAAAGAAAGGGACTCATTTCATGAGGTAGAAACCCATTCCACAAGTTTCTGAAGAATTCTGGCTTTTGTCTACCAGCCAGAAATCTTTCTATAGTCCAGTTTGACCTGGGACAAGACTGTCATTTCTAGATATGTGTACTTCCTATCATGGAGAATCTGAGACTAAAAGAAAAACAGAGTTTAGACAGGTGGGCTACTCTAGTTCACAAAACAAACTGTCATTCTAACCAGGAATAAGAGAACTCATCTTTCCCTCCTTTAAAGTATTCTCAAGTCAAATGGCATCATTTTACATAAACATATAGACAAACACAGTGAAGAAAATTCATGTGAAGATTAAGACAGAGACCAAATTAAAAACAAGGATTGGTTGAAGCTCCTACATGTTAGGAGGGAAGCACAGAAAAGATTCTCTTTCTGATGCTTTGCAAAGAACCCTGAAATTCTTTGAAATTAATCCTGCATTTCTAGACTCCAAAACTATAGAAAAATGAGTATTTATCAACTGTTGTTTAAAGACATAAGGTTTGTGATAATTTGTTGTGATAACATAGACTATAACTGATGTGTATTGTCAGAAAATGGTCCAAGAATGAAATGAATTATAAAGTTTTGTGAGAAAACTCCAAGTAAACAAGACCAGAGTCTTGTGACCTCAGTTTCTTCAAAACAGTGTTCTTGCACTGTGTTTTCATGCTCCTGCCAGGTATAGTGGATAAGAGTGAGTTTACTCCAGATTATTCATTACAACTTCCTATTGTTATTTGTACATATGCCTTTATGGAGAAAAGTGGTATTGTCTCATGTAGCTTGTCCTTGCGATATATAACTTGAACTCATGGGAACTTTGCTCAGGTGACCTTTCTTAACCCTCAGAGTATTAACCGTCTGATACTCTGAATAAGGTCGGCTATTGTATGCATAGCGGAACTTTGACTACCAGAGATGTATATAATGACATAGAAGCTTTTTGGTATTTTAAATCTTGGCTATTTAGCTGGAAGTTTCCAAGCCAACTATCTAGTTTAACCCAACTATTCCTGGCCTTATGTACCACCTTGTGACTAAATCTACCTCTCTGTTTTGCTCTGGTCTGTCAGTTCATTTCTGTGTCTTTGGCAAATCTCTTCTGTCTCATTGTTTTCTCCCAGTATCACTCTTTCTCTCAGAAGCTCTACTCTTCACTTCCTGTCCAGTTATTGATTGTCAGCTCTTTATTACAGCCAATCTGATACAAATCTATACTGACTCCAGGCTAGTGAGAAAAGATGAATGTTTGCAAAATATGAGACCGGTGATGGTTCAAAGAAATAAGAATACCAGGTACAAACTTACCCATTGAATAACCAGAGATATACCTTCGCACAATGTAGTCCAATAACATGAGACTTTAATCTGCCTCATTTATTAGCTCTGTGCTCTCGGGACCCACTGCATCTAGAGTGGTGACAGTTCACCACTAAGTATACTACTCCCACTGACCAAAAAATATGTTTCAGGACAGTTTTCAAGGTGCTATCAGCAAGAAGAAGAAAAAAAGGGCACATTGCTGACTTTTAAAATAGCATAATGAGAAATTTGGAAGTCAGATATAGCAACCTTACCTAGATATCAATGTTTATCATTCTCTCAACAAACATTATTGAGTTCATCTTTGTGTTCTAGTATCATGATTTGTTCTGTAAAGTTATGGGAAGAATGACAACATATTTTCATCAAGATGCTACTATATTATTTGATACATATAGTAAATAAAGTATGTTGTACAGAGTAGCAAAGTAACAAGGGAGATATTATACAGATACCAGAATTAAGAATAAAATTGACTCCTATTTTAAATGTCACCTCGCCATTCAAAATCATATCTACATAGTTATCATGCACATGAGAATCAGTGTAACTAAGTGGCTTCATAATCATTATGTAGATAGCTAATATTTGAAAGGGCTAGGAATCAGACTTGTGTTATTTAATTCTAACTATTAAAGGTCTGGGAGAAAATGGTTCTCTGAGTAACAGTACTTGCTTTGCGATCCTGATATTCAGAGTTCAAATTTACAGTACCTATGGAAGAAGATTAGGTATAGCTTTGAGTACTATAACCCCAGCACTGGGGACAAGAATCTGGTGGATCCCAAGATCATTCTGGCCAGGCAGCCTAGCAAAGTGTGAGCTTTGGGTTCACTGAGAGACCTTGTCTCAAGAATTTGTCTTGAGAAGCTAGTGAATGATAGAGAAGACCACTTGATATCCTGATCTGGTCTCTGTATATGTATAATGGGGATTCACATCCATATCCTCACATGAATACAGTGTACACACACACACACACACACACACACACACACACACACACACACACACAGTTCTGGCCTTTACTTGATCATTCCAGACTGCCAGGGAATTTCATATAGTAAGTAATTTTTACTTTATTATTCTGCATTTCACATGAAAACTGTGTCTTTCTACTCTGAATGTAATCAGTAATCATACTTTATTTAAAATAGCAATGTACTGTTGGTTCCCACCCCGATGGCAGGATTACTCAAGATTACCTTGCCTTTATTTACAGTTTCTCTGCTTCCCCTAGCCTTTTCTTTCTTGAGTGACCTTAGTAGTTTTGAAGAATGTGAGGTGTTTATTTTGTGAAATGGTTCTCGGCTTAGGTTTGAGCAATGCTTACTCAGATTAGATTCATGTAACATGCTCAGTAGATACACCATAGGCATCTTTCTAAAAATACCTAACTGTACTGCACCTGTCATCACACAAATTTGGATTCTAAGCCCTTTGGTCCCATAAATAAAAGAGTCAGAAACCCACAGAGAAAGCCTAGTTCTATGACTGAGATGGTAAGTATTCAAAAGAGGCCTGGAAAAGCTTTCTATGCCTCAATATAAACAAATCCCTAAACAAGAATGATTGCAATAAAGACAGTGCACAACCAAAAGCTAATGAGTTCTGCACACACCTAGGAACATCTGAGAGCTAGTATAAATGATAATAAAAATCACTATGTGAGTAATTGGTAAATAAACTAGGCATAGATAAATAAATAAGATTATTATATTTAAGCAACAGATGAAGAAACATTCTTTTAAAGATAATCATATGTTGCAAGGGAGATGGCTCAATGCTTAAGGTGTTACAATAAGGACTGAGTTGGGAATCTGTAAATACCCAAATAAATGCTGGGTTGGCTTAGGAATGCACCTGTAATCCTATTCGCAGAAGGGAAACTCTGGAGCTCAATTGGAAGACTCTGTCTCAATGAATCAAGGATGATTCTTGACAGCAATTTCAGATTTCCAAAAGAACACATACACATGTGCACCTGTGCCTATACATGTGTGTACTATACACATTCATAAATGCATGAGTACCATACACACATGGAAAAATGGAAAAATTAAAGTAATGAAGCTCAGTATTTTGTATTGCCTATACACCATATCATCTATACAAAATAGCACAACCAATAAATATTCATAATATAAGTCTCAAATAAATAATAGTATACATGAATAATTGGTCCTGTGATTTCTTTTTTAAAATAATGAAACGTAATACAAATCCTTTTTTCCTATTGGGGCAAGAATTACTCATATACAAAAATAAAGGTTGATGATAATTATGTAAAATAAGAAGTCTAAGCCAAATATTTTCAACATACTCCTTGTGACTTTCGGGGCTAAGTAATCCAGTTTTGTATCCTTCTTGAAGGTAGTCTGTGATATGAGAACCTGTTTCCTAGGCCTTTCTACCATTCAGTGAGTTACTCAAAGCATAAATTAACATTGAGCAATTTGTCTCTCAGTATTTATTTAGGTGTCATTGAGGTGCACCTGGTTCTACAGTTCATTGTTACATTTTTCTGTTACATTAGAAACTTGTTTAGTATTTTACACTAGTTAACTAGTGAATTCACATAAGCCAATACCAGGTTTCATATTTCATTATGTTCTTCATTTTAAAGAGTAGTCTATAATTAAAGTCATTTGCAATTAAAGACAGGATTACAGGAAGCTGAGCAAAGGGTAACATTGAAAAGGTAATAAGTTACTCTGCTGACATCTCGTTGCAAGCCTTTAAAAACTGGAGTTTATTTTAAAGAAAAATCTTATCGTAAATGTCACACAGTTAGCAAGTAGAAGGTGAGGCATTTAGGTTACCACAAAAAGGAAATACATGAATTAGAATTTCCAACTTAGTAATGAAAATTGAGGTAGGAGGAATTGTCAGGAATAGTAATGAGAAATCATGAGAACGAAAAGGCCCCAAACTATGTAATATAATTTAACATGAAATGATTTTGTAAAGATAAATATTTTATGGAAGTGAGAGAAAGGAATGTAGACGTTTGTCTGGTCTTTGGAATTTAATTCAAGGAATATGATATTATAAGAAAAATATTTTTCTAACCATGGATACATATGGCACACAGCCTCTAATCTCAACCATGGGGGAGACACAAAGAGCTAGATCTCTGTGAGTTCAAGGCCATACATGGACAGTTCTAGGCCAGCTGGGGCTACATACTGAGACTTTATTTCAAAGAACAATAAACCTTGTGAGTTCTCTCTCTCTCTCTCTCTCTCTCTCTCTCTCTCTCTCTCTCTCTCTCTCTCCTAGGAAACATGATAATACCCAAGCTTAATGTCCCATCACAACCGCTAGCTTGAGTGTGGGGAGAAGATTATGGAATATATATATGTTTATGGCCTTGATTTTCAGTAGCATAGAGAAGACCAAAAGAAGCTACAAGAAAAGTGTGCTCAGTACACAAAGAATTTCTGAGAATTTCCCAAGGGCCTTATTTTCATTGTGTCTGTGAGATGTCTTTTATCCACAATAGTCAAAAGAGGAAACAAACGCTTTAAGGACATGAAATATTCATGGGGACAGAATTCTCAGCTCAAAGGTATTTATTTTACTCTAATGAATAATAAGAGAGAGCTCCCCTTTATCAGAAGAGAGGGGAAAAGGAGATAAAGAAGGAGCCATGTAAGGGGGTGACTGGGAGGAGGTGGCAGCTAGGATCTGGATGTAAAGTGGATAAAAAATTAAGGAAAAAATTTAAACTGTACCTAAAAAAGATGTTAATGACTTTCCTGAAGTTAAATGGAAATAATCTATTTAAATTTATAGATAAATTAATAAATGAACCCATAGGTATTTGAAAAAACAGAAAACTGATTAGAAAGGATACAAAATTTGCATAATTTTCTACTTTAATATTTATACTGGTTTACAAGTTCTCCTCAGTAAGGAAATAGAAACTGGATTTAACAATGTGCCATAAAAATGATTAGGAAACACATCTTTTTAAAAATTTTTATTTTATTTGCATTATATTTACATTTCAGATTTTATCTCCTTACCCCATTCCCCCCTCCACCCAGGAACCCCTTATCCCAGCCCCCTCTTCTTGCTTCTATGAGGGTGTGTCCCCACCTGTCCCTCACTCCCACCTCCCCACCTACGAATTCCTCCCCATTGGTGTTCAGCCTTCATGGGACCAAGGATCTCCTCTCCCACCTATTCCCAACAAGGCCATCATCCCCTACATATATAGCTGGAGTCATGGGTCCCTCCCTATGTGCTTCCAGGCTGGTAGTTTAGATCCTGGGGAGCTCTGGTTGGTTGGTATTGTTGCTCTCCTTTTGGTGCCACCAACCCTTTCAGCTCCTTCAGTCTTCTAATTCTCCTTTGAGAACCCTTGATCAGATCAGTGGTTAGCTGTGAGTATCTGCCTCTGGATATGTCAGACTCTGGTAGACCTCTGAGGAGATAGCTATATCAGGCTCCAAATTCTTAGGTAAATGGACGGAACTAGAAAAATATCATCCTGAGTGAGGAGGTAACCCAATCACAAAAGAACACACATGGTATTTACTCACTGATAAGCGGATATTAGCCCAAAAGCTTGAAATAGCCAAGATTCAACTAACAGACCACATGAAGCTCATGAAGAAGGAAGACCAAGTGTGGATGCATTGGTCCTACTTAGAAGGAGTAACAAAATACTAAAGGGAGCAAATATGAAGACAAAGTGTGGGACAGAAACTCAAGGAGGGGTCTGGAGACCATTCTACCTTGGTATCCATCCCAGGTGCAGTCAACAAAGATAGACACTGATAGGAAACATATCTTTAGAACACTAGATAATAAACAATAGCTTTTTGTATGTGAGAGAGAGAAAGTAAGAAAAGGTATGTGTAGTAGAACCAATGTAAGCTTATTCTCAGCCAGATTACAGATAAATGAGACTCAAACTATGGTTATTTTATTTGGGTTCGTCAATTATTGGGGGTAACCCCTAATCTACTTTTTTAACTGCTGACCTGGCTACCTCCCCAGTTGTATACCCCAGATACTTGCTGTTTCTCCTGGCCAAATGCTCATGGTCCATCTCCTCTCTTGGTAGCTTCCTCTTCTTTTCTTCTTTGTTCTCCTTATCTGGTCTCTCTTCTCTCCCCTCTCTTCTCCAACCCCATCCAGGTTATTAAAACCCACCTACCTCTAATTCCTCCCAAAATTTGCTGTAGATAATTTTATTTAACTAATAGTTTTGTATCAAGAAACAAGGTTTGCACAACAAAGGCTTGTAAATGTGAGAATTCACGTGCAAGCCTAGACCTCCAGGTACAGAACTTAGTATTACAATACATAGCATAGCAATAAGCCAAACCTCAAAAATTTCCTTTTTTTTTGTCTAAATAAAAAGACTCTTGCTCTTATAATAACAAACAACATACCTTAGGAACAATTATAAAATTATTATGAAAATATTATATAAGAGTTACATTTAGAAAGTTGACTCTGGGATACCTAGGATTACTCAGAGAGTAAGCTACCAGCCAAAAAGTATACACAGGCTAGTCTGAGGCTCCCAGCACACGTGTAGCAGAGGATTGCCTTTTCTGACCTCAGTGGAAGAGAATATGTCTAATCCTGTAGAGACTTCATGCCTCAGGGAGGGTGGATGCCTGGGGTGGGTGCTCTGAGGAAGGAAAGAAGAACTCTGTGAAGGGGAAGCAATCTTTGGGATGTAAATAAAATATTTAATAGAAAAAAGTTCAGATTGTTCATATTTGGCAACTCACGAAAAAGTTTTCTGTGTTCTATCCCAGCCTAGTGAGTTCAGAGTACTGTATCTAAATCAATTTCTACCATAAGTTATATTACTGTCCTAAAATTACTTTTTTAGACCTAGAACATGTTTTACAATCTTAAACAACTTAAACTTGTAGTAATATGATGATGACTATCTATTCTTCAACCTCATCAGGGACCTGAGAAGGAAATAAAGATTACATGAGTGTGCAGAAAGCACAAGAATGCAGCTTCTAAAAGTTATAGAAATGAGAGAAAGCTAACTACCTGGACAGCCCCCAGTATTCTCTATAACATTGAAGCCTTTATCTTTAGCCTTCTGGGCCAGACTATCTACCCTTTTGTGACTTTTGTGAAGCAGGAATTGTGAAGGACTTGCTTATCCTCTCTTGGCAGAGCTTGCCAGTTGACTTCCCTGCATTCTTTTGTTCTTTCTGGACAGCAGTCTGTCTGTAGATATAGTTATGGCATTTTCTTCACCCAGCGGCCACAATTGAAGCAACTGCATATGGAGGTTTTTTTGATGCTCCTCCGCTTCTTTCAAATTGAATGTGGTGCTGCCAGAAGCTGACATGTCTCAATGTCAAGAAAAACATAAATTAATAAAACATCTTTAAATGCCATATTCTGTGAGCCTCTGAGATTTTGGAAGACATCTATCTGTTCATAGTATATCTGAACAGGCGACATTGCTTGTCTCCAGTTATCTATTACTTGTACAACACTGGATGTATATTTTGGTCAGACTAGTATCTGACAAGACCATGAGTTTGATTGACTGACTGTTAATTTGCATCACTTAATTATTCTAAACAGTTTGTAATAGCACCTACTGAAAAGACTAGGACTAGACTTCGTATATTTAAATGGGTTATATAGGCACAATGCCTATCCAAAAATTGAAACATGCCTATATTATTAAAATATTCTTACATTTTTGTATCAATATACAAAATTTATACCAATGAAAACATTAAACCTTTATCAATATACATAATTCCATATCAGTGTATCAAAAGCAATCTCAATTTTGCATCAAAATATAAAGATATCTATCAATGTAATATTGTGGCTATAAAATGCTTTTGTTTAACAGTAGACTCAATAATCCACCCCATTTGTCTAATTTCTTATAATATTACTATATCCCCCCTTTTCTTTTCAACTCCCTTTCCTTTACCTAAGAAAGAAGGATGGAAAAGAGAAAAGGAAGAATAAAATACCTGAATCTAAGCTCTTTATTCAGTTTCCTTCCTCTCCAAGACCATAAATATTTGTTATCCATAACTTAAAGTGACAATATATGTATAACTCATAAAATTACCAATACTATCTACCCCAACGAAAAGAACTCAGGTGATAGTCTTAAAATTGCTTCCTGCTCAACTGGGGAAAATTCTTTTTCGGGGCTCAAGAAAATTAGAGAGATGGTTATTCTTAAGAAAGCTAGTTGTAACATCTGTCGTCTAGTCTCTGTATGCTGAGAAAGTACTGGCTTAAATGAAGTTCTGATTGGAACAGTCTAAAAGGCTGGACCAAGTGAGCTACCTGTTATGAAAATATACCCAGAAGCAAGTCTTTAGAGGAACCAGCTTACATGCAGTTGAAGTAGGATGAAGCAGGGAATAGGACATTAGGTCTTCTCAGAATCTCTAAGGATGACTCCTGTAGGGCTGCCCTCTTGGTCTTCCATTCTGCAATATCCAAACGTTAAATGCAATTCATAGTTTTATAAAGGCATTTGTATGGAATGTGCAGCATGCACAGATCAACTAAGGATGTTTTCTTTCCCTTTGAGCAGGTGAAAGACAATTGTCTTTCTATAAAAATTAATTTGTATTAAATCAAATTGTAATATCAATTTATATCTATACCATTTCAAAGAATATCATAAAAGTCTTGAGGATTTTGTAGTCAACAAGATATATTGGCTATCCAAAGCTATTTTTTCATGTCTCAGCCCACTCAAAGGTAGCAGGATCAGTACATACATTACCTGTTTTACTAATCTTGCCAATCTCCCTCTTTTTATCTGTAGCCAAGATCTTCAGGGGTATTCCCTGGTGAAATCTTATTTTCAATAATTTGGATGGAAGATACAGCTTTTCTTTTCCTGTTAGAACAAATGTAAAATCTCCTCCCAAACATAACATGTTTCCTTTCTTCCTTTTTGAAATTAGGTCTTCTACAAGCTGACCTAATTCAGCAGTCCTTTCTAAAATCCAGCATTTCTTACGAGTTGTGCTACTTGTCTCATTGACTTTAAAAAATAAAAAGTCAGCAAAGCACATTTTAAACCATTTTTTTTAGAAGATATCATATCTCCCTTCTATTCTATGACCAATTCTTTCAAATACCTCTTAGGTCTTTTTGTAATGGCTTGAGCTGCAGGCCTATAAGCTATGAACCATATCTGGAATAGACTTCATGCCACATGTCCTTAAAATTATTGTATGTATTTTAATAAACATATATGTTTGAACATCATCAGTTTTAATTGATAAAGTCATCTTTACAGTATATAAATTGATCATTTGGTGCTTTCCATAGGTATGTTTGAAGAAGAGGTTCTTACTTAGTATTAGAGTATGTTAGACAACTTTCCATTACTGTAAAAAAATAATAATCAACTTAAAGAAGGAATGGTTTATTCTAACTATAGTTTCAGAGGTTTTAGACTATGGCCAAATGGCATGCTGCTCTGAGCCACTGGCCACACTGTACAAAAGCACAGGAATAATAATATCAGAGAAGAGCTGTTCACCTAATAAAGACAAGAAGCAAAGAGACACACCAAGAAGGGCCTGGCGTCCCAAGAGACTCTTCAGCAGCACAGCTCCTTTGATCTAATTTCCCCTTATGAAGTCTTATGCCTTAAAGGTTATAGCACCACTGGGGATGGAAAGAGGAAAGAGAAAATGGAATATATATATATATATATATATATATATATATATATATTAATGAATTGTTAAAATTTAACAATGTATAAAAAGAAAATTTTAAAGGTGATCTCACCTCTCAGTAGATCACATAGCAATAAACTTTTTACATAGGACTTTCTGGGAAGACATTTAAAAAACAAAATGCACTATTTCCTAAAATTAACTAAGTCGTCTCAGAAAATGCAATGAACAAATTTTTTAAAAAGTCTAAAAAAGTAGGAGATACTACATGAAGCATCTTTTTTTAATCAATTAATTTATTAATTAATGCTCTTTACATCCTGATTGCAGCTCTCCCTCTCCTCCCAGTCCCTCCACTCATACAACTCCTCCTCCCTTCCCCCTTTTCCTTTTCCTCTGAGAAGGCAGAGGCCTCTCTGGAAGTACCAACCAGGCACCTCAATTCACTGCAGTACTAGGTACATTATTTCCACTGAGGCCAGACAAGACAGCCCAGTTAGGGGAATGTATTCCACAGACAGGCAACAAAGTTAGGGTAAGTGAACACTCAAATTGTTGGGAGATCCTCATGAAATTCAAGCTGCACATATACTACTTAGATGTGTGGGGGTGCTAAGTCCAGCCCTTGCATTCTCTTTTGTTGGTGGTTCAGTCTCTGTGAACCCCACAGGGTCAAGTTCAGTTGACTCCGTTAGTCTTCTTGTAGGCTTCTTATTCCCTCCGGGTCCCTCAGTTTTTCCCCCAACTCTTCCACAAGACAAGGAGTTTATCCACCACCAAATCAAGTCTAAACAATTTTTAATGCCAAAAAATATCTAGTAAATATAACTAAATACTGAAATGCCATGAAATGTGGCCTGTAACCAAGAAAGATCAGTCAATTTAAACATATTGAAATGTATTACAAGTAACAGAAACATTGGTGAAAAGATCAAACTATAACCAAAATCATAATTATGTAATTTAAAAAAAAATAATGAGGACAATAGATAAAACTATTTAGATAGCCAAAAGGAACAAGTGAAATTCTAGAAACTAACAACAAAAACAGGAAAACAAAATCAAAATTCCTGGGATGATATTATCAGTATAGTACTCATGCAATAAACTTGACCAACTTGAGGAAAATGAACTGAAACAAAAGGGAACAGAAAGAGTAAAACATAAAAAAAATCAATATTTTCATGAAACTATAAAAGACATAAACTTGATTTTAAAGTGAGTAAGTGCTGAGCTAGAGTGTCCATAGCACGACCCAACTATCTACTATCTACTGTCTTTTCAAACTTTAAATCTCAATTGTAGCATTAAATAATGAAATATATATATATATATATATATATATATATATATATATATATATTATGAATAAACAAAAAGATATGCATTTCTGGTGGTCTGAGTGAGAATAGCTCCCGTGGTTTATATATATTTGAATAATTGATCACCAGGTAGTGGCAGTGTTTGGGAAGGATTGGAAGGTGTGGCCTTGTTGAAGGAGGTATATAACTAGGAGCAGGCTTTTAAAATTCAAAAGCCAAAATTCTTACCAGGTAGCTATCTGTGCCTAGTGTTTGGAGCTGCAGGTATGAGCTTTCAGCTAACACTGCAGTGCTGTTCCTATCTCTCTGTTCCCATGCTTTTCTGCTGTGTCAATCATGGACGCTAACTTTCTGAAATTGAAAGCCCCAAATAACTGTGTTCTTTTGTAAGTTGCCTTCCTTTATAGTTTCTTTTTATCAGTCAGAACAATAGAAAAGTAACTAAGCCACATACTAATAGCAATTTATATGGTTTTGATTTTAAAGTTATAAATGGGATTGTTACATAGTCAAATAATTGTAGTCCTAACATCATACACAAAATAAATGAAAGGGGCATTAACATATGTACTTGCACATTGGTGTTCATTGAAGTACTAACAATTAGCAAACACTGAAAAAATCCAAATGCCCATCCATCAATGAGTAGATAAATATGATATGTTTAAAACTGAGAAACTGAATGTAGAGTGGTAGGGCCCTGGAGGATTGTAGCCCCACTTCATCCTCCAATTGGGGCTGTTGAACACAGAGTTGGCAACACAACTGTCACATGGACAATACATATACTACCTAATTCTAGAAGTTAGGATAAATTAGTCAAAGAGAAAGTAGAGATAAAAAGAAGACAATAGAAGGTAGAGCCCTGGCTTTCTCCCATAAGAACAAACATGAAAAGAGAGGCCTCAGCAATCACAAGGGAGACAGGCACCTTTGTGGGAAGAGGAATCCAGGATACTTAGATAAAAGCAGTAGTAGAAAACACATAGTTGACCTTTTCTTCATCAGCTTTCTCATGTTTGTATTTTTTCCATTTTATTAAGATTTTTGTCATGAACAGAGGCCCTACATTTGTTTCGCGGGAAAGTGAAATAACTATGAGGGCAAAAAATGTGGTTGATAATTTGAAATTTCACTTTAAACTTGTCTCCCTTTTTTTAAAAAAATAAATTTTTTGTATATAAATGTTTTGCATGAATGTATGCATATGTACCACATGTGTGTTTGGCAACTGCAGAGGTCAGATGATGACATAGATCTCCTGGAACTGGCGTTCCAGATGTTTGTGAATCATCACATGGGTGATGGGAATTAAACATGGTTCTTCTGCAAGACCAGTAAGTACTCTAGACTGGGCTATCACTCACACTCCATATCTATAGGTCCTAACCTTCTATTCTGCCAAATTGAAACAATAGTTCTGTAAAATTTCTGCAAATAGTACATTCCTTTTTTTCACATACAATAGACACTCCTTTTCATTGTAGTAGCAACCATAAATATTTCTAACAACTTCCTCATACTTCAGCCTGTTTGCCCTGGTAGGAGAAATTACATGGTTATGTTCAATACCTCTCAATACCCATTTAACTTCCAGGAGAATGCATGCATTGTCATTTTTGTTTATCAGAAGTAAATGCTTTAAGTTTGTAATTTAAATGCCTTTTTTTTTTTACCTTTTACCTGTTCTGTTTAATTGTACTTTGTGTAATTTGTAACAAGCTCCCCTTTTTGTTTCAAATGAAAATCAACTTACTGAGAATCCTAAACTTATGTTTCCAGTATGTGAACCAATAACATTGGTAGACTTGGGTAATCCCGAAGAAAAAATGGAGTACCAGTGTGTAACATCTCCCTTTCCTATCAGTAAAAATTTACGGAATCCTTAATATCAAAATGAGTTAACCCAGACTCCAAGCTGTTTAAGTAGCAAATATTTCTGCCTCTCACTTTTGAGGTTTAGAAGATGGTAAATACTAATATCAAGATATCACATGATGAGTTCTGTATTTCAGACAGCTGCTTTCTTGGAGTGTCAACAGCTGGCAGGAAAAGAGGGAGCTGGTAGGGAGGAAGGGAGAGAGATCTGTTAGTATCTTTTACTTCCTGTAAGGGAATCATGGATGGCCACTTTCAATTCTCATGGCCTTGTTGTTCATTTTCTTTAAAAGGCCTTTCCCCTTATAACCATCACATTGGGAATTAGAATGTCAAACCATGAATTAAACTTAAAGAGAATAAACTTTCAGTCCATATCAATATGCCATTAGTGGAAACACATTTTCTAAAGAACATTTTTCCGTGACTATAATGAATCAGACTAAAAGTTATTAATTCAAAAGATGACAGAAAAATATGCAAACTTATACAATAATAGTTTTTAAAAACAAGGTTCAAAGAAGATGCCAAAAAAAACAACAAATAAAACTGAATAAAATATAAGATATATCTTTTATATGCATTGCAGATAGAGATTCAAATCTCAGTTGTTACTTCAAGATCAAAAGAAAGAAGAGAATAAAGATATTACAAGCAATAGGTAATATTTAGTAGCCTGAACACAATACAGAGAATGAGGCAGGGGAAATTATGGTTCATTGGTGAAAAAATAAAATATGCTTTGCAAATATCTAGCAAGATGGACAAATAAAATAATCAGAGAAGGCGTAAATTGCTAATATTAATAATGAAATAGGTGATTCCGCTAGAGTCATTGTAGCAATCAAAATAGAAATAAAAGAATACAATTCTTTTAGCTGTGGTGGTTTCAATGAGGATGGTCAACATGAACTCATATTTTCAAATACTTTGTTTGGAAAGGAGTAGGAGGTATAGCATTATTGGTGGAAGTATGTCCCTGAGGGTGGGCTTTAAGTTTCAGAAGGATTTTCCCTTTTTGCATCCTGCTTGCGGATCAAAATGTGAGTTCTCAACAGTTCCTACCACTATGGCTTTACTCTGTAATCATATGGACTTTAATCCTCTGAAATCATAAGCCTAATTAAATTCTTCATTTTATAAATTGCCCTGATTAGGTTACTTGCCACAGGATTAGAAAAGTAACTACAGCAGTAACATGAATTCAATTTAGAATAAATTGACAATTTTCTTTAAAAGCATGAATTACCGAAGTCAATAAAGATGCATTAATTAGCTTGAGTTCTATACAGTTATTGGAACTGTCACTTTAAAACTTCCCTAGGATAGGGGTATACCTCAGTATTACATAAAATATACAGGTTACTAGTATCAACCCCATAGAGTTATGATTGATCAAAATATATTGTAAACAAAATTCAATATTCTCCAGTGAAACCAGCCCTGTAGTTTTGACTAAAGAATCCTACCACTTAGAGAACAGATGTAAATTCCAGGTAATCTTCTAAAGTCTATAAAAGAGGAGTGATTATTTATCAATACATATTAAAAGCTTTGTAAGTAATACCAAAATCAGAAAAGACATCATAAAGTAAAAATAAGTGTGTGTGGGGGGGGGCGGAGAAGACTAATACTTCTCATGCATTTATATATAAAAGTCTCCAACAACTCTTTCTAAGTATGGAAGGCTGTTTTGACATTTAAAAATTAATCACTTTAATTTACCTAATCAACAAGTAATAAGTAATGAGTATGTGATTATATCAATTAGCTCAGACTATAAACTGACAAAATTCAACATTAATTCATCATACAAAATAAAAGAGTCTCATGATACAACTTATGACAAATATAATTTCTTCAGTTTAACAAAGAGGATCTACCAAAGCATCCAACAATATCATCTCTAAAGGTAAAATATTGAATATTGTCTATTCAGAATTAGGTCAAGATAAGAGTGACTTCTGGCACCACACTGTCTGTGTGGAAGTTCTAGTAAAGACAGTAAGTTAAAAAGTTACAAATAATACAGGAAAAAATAAAATAGACCCTATTTTCACAAGATAAGAACTCTACAACTAAAACTCCAAAGGAGAGCCAGCAAGGTGATTTGCACCTGTAATCTCCTTTCCTACGAGGAAGAGGCATGTAGATCTTTGTGAAAGCAACAGCAGCTTGTTCATCTCAGCAAGTACCAGACTAGGCAGGGTAACCCAATGAGACCCTCTCTCTCAAAAAGCCTCAAAACAGCAACCAACTAACCAAAAAACCAACCAACCACCCCCACTCCCCCCCCAAAAACTGCCAAGTTACCTTTTTATCTATTTTCTTCTTTTTCAGAAGCAGTATAGAAGTCAACTGTGTGCTCCAAGTTTTCTTATTTTTTTACACCTTTGATATATCTTAATTGTATACATCATTGTTGAGTTTATTGCAAAATATTAATACATGCATTGTATGGAGCAAAAAAATCCATCTTGTTTATTTAGACTCATCCTTACCCTTCCCATTTTATATTCTGTGTTTTAGAAATTTTAACACTGTTAAGTAAGTTCAACAAAGTTGAATGATTTGTGAGCAACACAAGAAAATCAATTACATATTACACATATTTTAAAAACCTAGAAATCAAAATGTATACTGTAAAACCACTGGCAATTGTTAAATAAAAGGAAATATTTAGTCATCGAATATAATAAAACATATAGAATTTGTACACAACCCTACTTAATGTAAATATATATATATGTATACATATAAATTAATCTTTAAAAAGTCAATGGGCATCCATGTTTATGGATTAAAGACTTCAACAGAATGACATTGTCACCTACCTCTAAATTGCTCTAATTATACAATGTAATTCTTTAAACATTTACACAGTGTAGATGTGGAACATTCATCATAGATCTAAATTCTTACAGAATTTAGAGAGACAGACTTTCACAAGTTTGCTTTATTAGAACCCTGTCACTAATTTCATTCCACAGTTCACACAGATACACAACATAATAATATATCTTTTTTTTAGTGTAATGAGCTCCAAGTGCAAATAAAATCAATGTCAATCAGTTCAGTATAACTACTCTTGTTGGTTTGTATTGTTGCTCTCCTCATGGGGCCACAAACCCTTTCAGCTCCTTCAGTCTTCTCTCTAACTCCTCCATTGGGAACCCCTTGATCAGATCAATGGTGAGCATCTGCCTCTGAATATTTCATACTCTGGCAGACTTCTAAGGAGACAGATATATCAGGCTCCTGTCTGCATGCACTTCCTGACGTCCATATCAGTCTACATTCGGTGACAGCACATGGGATGGATACCCAGATGGAATGGTCTCCAGACAGCCCCTCCTTCAGTTTCTGTCCCACACTTTGTCTCCATATTTGCTCCCTTGAATATTTTGTTACTCTTTCCAAGTAGGTCCAGCAATCCACATTTGGTCTTCCTTCATCATGAGCTTCATGTGATCTGTGAGTTGAATCTTGGCTATTTCAAGCTTTTGGGCTAATATACGCATATCAGTGAGTAAATATCATGTGTGTTCTTTTGTGATTAGGTTACCTCACTCAGGATATTTTCTAGTTCCATCCTTTTACCTAAGAATTTCTTGAATTCATTATTTTTAATAGCTGAGTAATACTCTATTGTGTAAATGTACCACATTTTTTTGTATCCATTCCTCTGTTGAAGGACATCTGAGTTCTTTCCCATTTCTGGCTAGTATAAATAAGGCTGCTATTAACATAGTGGAGCATATTTCCTTGTTATATGATGGAGCATTTTTGGGTATATGCCCAGGAGTGGTATAGCTGGATGCTCAGGTAATACTTTGTCCAATTTTCTGAGGAACCTCCAGACTGATTTCTAGAGTGGTTGTACCAGCTTGCAATCTCACCAACAATGGAGGAGTGTTCCTCTTTCTGGATTCACATCCTCACCAGCATCAACTATTACCTGAGTTTTTGACTGCTGTGAGGTGGTATCTCAGGGTTGTTTTGATTTGCATTTCCCTGATGACTAAAGATGTTGAGCATTTTTTAAGGTGCTCTTCGGCCATTCGACTTTCCTCAGTTGAGAATTCTTTTTTTACCTCTGTACCCCATTTTTAATAGGGTTATTTGGTTGTCTAGAGTCTAATTTCTTGAGTTCTTTGTATATAGTGGATATTAGCCCTCTATCGGATATAGGATTGGTAAAGAGCTTTTCCCAATCTGTTGGTTGCCATTTTGTCTTATTGACAGTGTCCTTTGCCTTACAGAAACTTTGCAATTTTATGAGGTCCCATTTGTCAATTCTTGATCTTAGAGCATAAGCCATTAGTGTTCTGTTCAGGAACTTTTTCCCTGTGCCTAGGTATTTGAGGGTCTTCCCCACCTTCTCTTCTATTAGTTTCAGTGTATCTGGTTTTATGTGAAGTTTCTTTATCCACTTGGACTTGAGTTTTGTACAAGGGGATACGAATTTGCATTCTTCTACATGCTGACCTCCAGTTGAGCCAGCACCATTTGTTGAAAATGCAGACCTTTTCCCACTGGATGGTTTTAGCTTCTTTTTCCAAGATCAAGTGACCATAGGTGTGTGGGTCCACTTCTGGATCTTCAATTCTATTCCATTGATCTTTCGGCCTGTTTCTGTACCAATACCATGCAGTTTTTATCACTATTGCTCTGTAGTACAGTTTGAGGTCAGGGATAGTGATTCCCCCAAAAGTTCTTTTATTGTTGATAATATTTTTCACTATCCTGCTTTTTTTTTTGTTATTCCAAATGAGTTTGCAAATTGCTCTTTCTATCGCTGTGAAGAGTTGATTTGGAAATTTGATGGGGATTGCATTGAATCTATAAATTGCTTTAGCCAGATGGCCATTTTTACTAAATTAATCCTGCCAATCCAGGAGCATGGGAGATCTTTCCATATTCTGAGATCTTCTATTTCTTTCTTCAGAGACTTGAAGTTCTTTGAAGTCATACAGATCTTTCACTTTCTTGGTTAGATTAACTCCAAGATATTTTATATTATTTGTGACTATTGTGAAGGGTGTCATTTCCCTAATTTCTTTCTCAGCCTGTTTATCCTTTGAGTAGAGGAAGGCTACTGATTTGTTTGAGTTGATTTTATATCCAGGCACTTTGCTGAAGTTGTTATCAGGTTTAGGAGTTCTCTGGTGGAAGTTTTAGGGTCACTTAAGTACTATCATATTGTCTGCAAATAGTAAAATTTTGACTTCTTCCTTTCCTATCTGTATCCCTTTGACTTCCTTTTTTTATCCAATTGCTCTGGCTAGAACTTCCAGTACTATATTGAATAGGTAAGGTGAGAGTGGGCAGCCTTGTCTAGTCCCTAATCTTAGTGGGATTGCTTCAAGTTTCTCTCCATTTAGTTTGATGTTAGCTACTGGCTTGCTGTATATTGCTTTTACTATGTTTAGGTATGGACCTTGAATTCCTGATCTTTTTAAGACTTTTACCATGAAGGGATGTTGAATTTTGTCAAATGCTTTCTCAGCATCTAGTGAGATGATCATGTGTTTTTTTCTTTGAATTTGTTTATATAGTGGATTACATTGATAAATTTCTGAATATTGAACCATCACTTCATTCCTGGAATAAAGTCTACTTGATCATGATGGATGATTGTTTTGATGTGTTCTTGGATTTGGTTTGCGAGACTTTTATTGAGTATTTTTTGCATCAATATTCATATGAGAGGTTGTTCTGAAGTTCTCTTTCTTTGTTGGGTCTTTGTAAGGTTTGTGTATGAGCATAATTGTAGCTTCATAGAACAAATTGGGTGGTGTTCTTTCTGTTTCTATTCTGTAGAATAGTTTGAAGAGAATTGGTATTAGGTCTTCCTGGAAGCTCTGAGAGAATTCTGCACTAAAACCATCTGGTCCTGGACTTTTTTTGGTGGGGAAACTTTTAATGACTGCTTCTATTTTTTTAGGGGTTATGGGATTGTTTAGATGGTTTATCTGCTCCTGATTTAATTTTGGTACCTGGTATCTGTCTAGAAAATTGTCCATTTCATCCAGATTTTTCAATTTTTTTAAGTATAGGCCTTTATAGTAGGATCTGATGATTTTTTAAATTTCCTTAGTTTCTGTTGATATTTCTCCCATTTCAGTTCTGACTTTATTAATTTGGATACTGTCTCTGTGCCCTTTGGTTAGTCTGGCTAAGGGTTTATCTATCTTGTTGATTTTCTCAAAGAACCAGCTTCTGTTTCTTTTTTTTTTTTTTTTAATATTTTGTATAGTTCTTTTTGTTTCTATTTGGTTGATTTCAGCCCTGAGTTTGATTATTTCCTGCCATCTACTCCTCTTGGGCGTATTTGCTTCTTTTTGTTCTAGATCTTTCAGATGTCCTTTTAAACTGCTAGTCTATGCTGTCTTCAGTTTCCTTTTGTAGGCACATAGAGCTATAAGTTTTCTTCTTAGTACCGTTTTCATGGAGTCCCACAAGTTTTGGTGTGATGTGGCCTCATTTTCATTAAATTCTAAAAAGTCTTTAATTTCTTTCTTTATTTCTTCCTTGACCAAGTCATCATTGAGTAGAGCGTTGTTTAGTTTCCACGTGTATGTGGTGTATTTGGGCCTTCTATTGTTTTTGTCATCATTAATGACCCTCCTTCTTAGTCCGTGGTGGTCTGATAGGGTACAAGGAATTATTTCAATCTTTTTGTATCTGTTGAGGCCTGTTTTGTGATCAGTTATATGGTGTTTTTTGGAGAAGGTACCATGAGGTGCTGAGAAAAAGGTATATTCTTTTGTTTTAGGATGAAATGTTCTATAGATATCAATTAAATTCATTTGGTTCATAACTTCTGTGAGTTTCATTGTGTCTCTGTTTAGTTTCTGTTTCCATGATCTGTCCATTGCCAAGAGTGGGGTGTTAAAATCCCCCACTATTATTGTATGAGGTGTAATGCATGCTTTGAGCTTAAGTAAAGTTTCTTTTATGTATGTGGGTGCCTTTGCATTTGGGGCATAGATGTTTAGAATTGAGAGTTCATCTTGGTACATTTTTCCTTTGATGAATATGAAGTGTTCTTCCTTATCTTTTTAAATTACTTTTGTTTGAAAGTTGATTATTTGATATTAGAATTGCTACTGTAGCTTGCTTCTTGGGACCATTTACTTGGAAGATTGTTTTCCATCCTTTTACTCTGAGGTAGTGTCTGTCTTTTTCACAGAGGTTCATTTCCTGTAGGCAGCAATATTCTGGGTCCAAATTTAGTATTTTTTTATGTATTCACTTTAAATTCCACACACTAGCTTCCCCTGACTTACCTTCTCCTCACAATCCTTTCCCCCTTCCCTTCCCCTTCTCCTTTGAAAGAATGCACCCCCTTCCTTTAATAGTAGCATGTTTTACATAATCCAAAAAAAAAGTTAACAATGAGCAGGTCTTTGATTGAGTGATATGTCAGCATCCTTGGTTTTGTTCCCAGCTTCTGATGTAGATCTTGGTCATATACATGTGAGTATTTTACTCTCAGAAAACACTTCATTTTAAATGTTTGGACATACACAGTATATGTATGCTCCTCAAAATGTACAATGTGTAAAAATTTGAATTTTTTAAAAAATAATTTATGTACAGAAAGATGACAAAAGCATTCATTCAATTCATACTGCATCTTTTTAGGACTATATCTGTCTACTTAAATAATCCTTGTTTGTCAACATACCTTCTCAGGAGGACACAAAATCAAACTCCACGCTTTCTCCTGAGGTCCTAATTATGAACTAAAATTCAATCTAAATAACCAGCGATTTCAGTGACCCTCCTTACAGAGGTAGATAAGGAGTCACTTACCAGTGCCCCTTCCTCCATAGCCTACACCTAGAGATAATCCTTTTCCCAGATAAAGACTTCTCCATATCACCTCTCCCCATAGACTTCCCTTGCCTATATAGTGTCGCTCCTCCCCAAGGCCACTTGCAATTAGGGGAGAGTTTATACAACAAGTAGTAGAGCATCAGGTAAAGGTCTCATGATCTTCCATACTCAGCCATGGCAGGTGTAAACAGTCAACAATCTCAACTCTGACAACAAAAATGAATATTATAAAGAAATGCACTAAAGACATGTAGTTTGTTAAGCCAAAAAATATAAAAGAAATACATGAATTTCTAGATTCAGACAAACCACAAAAATTAAACCAAGAGACAAAACCAGTAACAAATTAGAATATGTGACATTAATAAAAAGGTCTTCCAAACTTAAAAAAAATGCACAGTCGTACAAGAATTTATGGCATAATTCTACAAGAATTTTATAAAGTTCTCTGTCACCATTCCTGAGGTGGTGGCACCTGAGAGAATGGAGCTGATAAATGAGGCAGACTAGTCTCACTCATGAAATAGCCAACTTTATTCATAGCCTCAGATAATTTATACTCCAAGAGTTAAGAAGAATCACATCAGTAAAGTTCTCCTGAGTCCAAACTATATACAATCACAAGGACAAGCTACATATGATAAAACATGTTTCTACATTGAAGTATATTAGGGATACTTCAAGCATCTAAATGAATAATTGAATAATAGGGGTAAGCAGATCAAGTCACATAAAAGAAGAAATGTATAGGCTAGTCTTTCCAATGAACACATTTAATAATCCTCAGTGGAAAATTTACAAGCAGAATATAAGTGTACAACAATAAGTTTACCATCTTCACTTTATTCTAGTAATGGATGCAGGCAAAGCTTAACATACACAAGTCAATATGCATATTAAATCATAGAGATAGATTTAAAACAAAAAACTGCATCACCATCTCATGCAAAATTCCTTTGACAAAATCCAGCATGTGTTCGTGATGACAACCTGAAGACAGAGTATATAAAAGAAATGCACAGTCAATACTAGCCAAAATGGAGGATATGTTGAAGTAATTACACTGAAATCAGGAACAAAATCTGAATTGTCTACTGTCTCCACTGCTCTTCAATACTGTGCTTGAAGCACTAGCTAGAGGAATAAGGCAAGAGAAGAAAGTTAAAGATATACAATATATAACTAAATATACGAGTAAAGTGAACAAACTATCCCTATCTGAAGATTCTAACAGAAAATCGTTAAAGATGGTCAACAGTTTCAGCAATACTGCAGGATACATAATAACTTGCAAAAGCAGCAACAACAACAACAATAACAACAAGAGAAAGCCATTATGGAAATATTCCCATTCACAACAGCCTCAAAGGAAATATATTATTTAGAAATAAACCTAACCAAGTGTGATGGTTTGCATATGCTCAGCCTTGGGGAGTGGAACTTTTAGAAGGTGTGGCCCTGTTGAAGTCGGTGTGGCCTTGTTGGAGTAGGTGTGTTACTGTGGGTGTGGCTTTAAGACCCTCATCCTAGCTTCCTGGAAGTTAGTATTCTGCTATCAGCCTTCAGATGAAGCTGTAGAACTCTGAGCTCCTTTCTCCACCATGCCTGCCTTGATGCTGCCATGTTCTTGCCTTGGTGATAATGAACTAAACCTCTGAACCTGGAGGCCAGCCCCAATTAAATGTTTTCCCTTATAAGACTTGCCTTGGTTACAGTGTCTATTAACAGCAGTAAAACCCTAACTAATACAGCGAGAGTGAAGACTTTAAATCTCTTCAAGAAAAAGATTGAAAGACACTAATGGAAAGGCATTTCATGCTGACAAATAAGTAGAAATAGTATTGTTTAAAAATAAAAAATACATTATACAAAATCCATTTACAGCTTATGACTCAATGCAATAACAATCAAAATCCCCATCTCATTCTTCACAGAAATAGAAAAAATTAATCCTAAAATTGAGATGATACCACAAAAGACTCCTGATAGCCAAAGCAATCCTGAGCAAAAGGAGCAATTGTAGAGCAATTCCAATTCCAGACATTAAGATACATTCTAGATGCATAGTTATAAAACCTGTATGGTACTGGCACAAGACCAGAAACAGAGACAAATGAAGTAAAACTGAGGACCCAAACAAGAGTAAAAGTAACACAGCATCTAACATCTAACAAGGTGTAATAAATAAATGAATAGAAATATAAAAAAAAAATACAGCCATCTTCAACAAATATTGCTGGCAAAACATGATGTGAATATGTAGAAGAAATAAATTAGATTTATATTTATCACCTTGCAGAAGAATTAAATCTAGATAGATCAGTGAACCTAAATGAAACATTGAAACTGCTAGAAGACATAGTTGGTACCCCACAGGACAGAGCTTCCCAAATAGGACCTCGTTCCCCAAAAAAATAAGGTGAATGAACAACTGACAATGGGACTTTGAGGTGGTTTGAATATGCTTGTCCCAAGGTGGCAGCTGGGTACCTGGTCGAGCACAGGCTTTGAACCCCCGAGATCCTCAAGGAAGGTAGGAGTTCCGCCTTGCTCTTGGGCCCCTGGCTACTTTCACATACTACAGCTCCTTCCACAGAGAGGTTTGTGGCTATCGGTCACGGAACACAGGTAGAGGCCATGACTACACGACATAGAACCTCAAGACAGATCGCGGTGCTAATGAGACACTAAAGGCCAGAGGGCATAGCCTCTCAGTAGAATAGAGAGTCACCCTCAACTTTTGGGAGGTAAGTAAGGAAAGTAGTTATAGTTTGTGGTGTTTGGGGAGTCTGTTCCACAACCCTGAGCAACAAGTCTTGTGCCTCTTTCTGGGGATTTTGGTAGGTATATTTGTCTATGGCTTTTCAGGGGGCACTGTCAGCCTAGATGGTAAAATTTCATTTAAATTATGTATGTATAAATAGACTTGTTGTGGCCCAAACTGCCCCACGTTTGGGAGCCAAGAATGTTGGGGACTGCTCTATCAATGTTAAGATCCACACTGCCAAAAGCCTTGGGGGCTAAATTGTTTAGAGCCTGCACTGCCCCAAGCTGCTCCAGATCGAGGGTTGGGATTCAGCAAGAGAGAGAGTGAGGACAGACATGAAGAATGGAGACCAGACAGAGTGTGATTTAACCACGTTTATTCTTCAGTCTCTCTTCTCTCCAAGTCCCTAGCTCCAAGTCCCTAGTTCCTAGTACCAAGTCTCAGGTCCTAATCCTAGTTCCAGTTGCTAGTCTCTTTCCCAGTTCCAAGTTCTTTCTCCAAGTACTAAGTTCCTAATACCTAATAATAATTTCTTCTGTCTGCCTCTCACCTTTTATGTCTCACTTCTAAGCCACTCCTTTAAGTCACGCCTTTAAGTCATATCCTTAGGCCTTGTCTCTAAATCTGATCTCTAAGTCATGCCCTTAAGTCACACACCTTTAAGTCTCACACACCCAAGGGAAAATCCTGGGTATCTAAAACAAGATGCTATCAGAGTGTGCTCAGCTGTTGTAGGCTAATGTAATCAAGTCTCTTGTCAGGGTATATGGCTCAAGATGGCTGCTAGGATGATAGTCGCCTTCTGTCAGCTCCCCACATAGACTTATATGCAAATATGTAGTTTTGGTAAATAATCATATGGTTCCTTATGACTTTTAAGGCCTCATTAATGTTATTTTTACCTTTTTACCTTCTTCCCCTATGTATTTATCTCCTTCTTCCATCTCTAATTAAGCTCCTACTTTCCTATTGTCCCTTTTCCTCATTTAAAATACTAGTTCCCTGATCTCTTCCCCTTTTCCTGGCTCATCTGCACCCACAGTCCCTCTTTTACTAGCCTTCTTTCTGCAGTTAACTCACATCTTATCTGAAGGTTTGGAGCTAGGACTGTAAATGAGAGATTAGGTGATATTTGTCCCTCCTAGGTCTGGGTTATCTCCCTCATGAGCTTTTCTTGTTCTAGCCACTTCCCTGAAAATTTTATGATTTTACTTTTCTTTGCAGCTGAATATTATTTTATTGTGAATATGTATCCCAGTTTTATTGTTCTTTTGTTGTTTTTAGGACATTTGTATTGTTCTGAACCCTTTATGTGCTAATTTCCCATACTGGCTTATTTGGCTGTTTTTTCATGTCTCTTAATTGTGTTTCTGTTTTCATCTGCAAAACAGACAAGTTTAGTGTTATAATATCTATATGCAACAAAACACTTATACAGAAGATGGCCAGAACAATTATGCAAAGTCTAAAGCCCCAAACTCACCTTCAGTTTGTTTTTGTAATAGTCTGCTGACTATGCCTTGTTACTAAAATTCTTAGCCAGAGGGAGACATAAGCAATATCAACCCCTTTTCCTAAGGTCCCAAAGACAAAATGAGACACAAAAATGTAAAAGTTTACTATGGTGAACCAATGCATTTATTGCCATATCTTACAAGTCTAAGTAGGGAGTTACTTCCAGGGCTATGAGCGTTTCTTTTCTCCCAACCAACAAGTCACACCAGAAAGCCTTTATTCAGAAAGGATGAAGAAACATACTCATAGCCACATGGATGGGAGTCCCTCCTCTAGGCTTTCCTAAACTATATATTCTAACCGCTCTCTGAGGCCATATTCAATTAAGGCAGAGTTTTGTCTAACAGGAGGTAGGAAGCAGCTGAAAACTCAGATTGTGATCTCATGACCCTCCTCACTCCTCTTTGGGGGAGTGTGAATATTCAACAGTCTCATTTTTAATAATGACTTCTTACAGGGGGCACAGCTGAATCACCCAAGATGCTGGCCATAATAATTCTACCGAACACTTTCCTACAGTAGAAAATTATATTAACTTTTTGGCTTAAATAAAGAAATGGCTCGTTATCATTTAACCATTTACTTCTATTAATGTTCTCAAGTGTGAGGCATTTAGTTAAATGAAATGTCTAGTTAAGGAAATATAACAAAGTTGCCATTATAAAAATATACAGACATGTCTTTCCTACATCTGTGGTATGGAGGATATGACTTATGATGTAAGAACCTTCCTACTTCAGACCATTGTTCCATTTGTGTCTAAGCAAGCCAGGGATGCTCTTACACTTAAAATGGTTTTAACATTAAGTTAAACCATTGTTTTACATAATAATTCTAGAGATTTACATGAGTTCATGAAGATTAAAGATACCACCAGCCCTGCCTTTCTATTCATACTAATTTACTATGATTCTGGCTTTATCCTCACCAACAGTCTCATGTCACAGAAACCCCTGGTGGATCAAGATTTTCTTCTGTAACACTCTACCCTGAGGTAACAATTGTCATGCTTTCTAAATGAGTCCATGGCATCTTTAAACAATTCACCATGGACATTGTTTAGCATTCTTATAAGTTTCTCTGGCACTAAACAGCTTTCTAAATATTTCTGTTTATATCTTTAAGAAGATAAATGCTATTGGTGGCCTCAGGGAAGTGTCTCTACAATGATAAATGTAGACATAGGGTGGCTCAAGATGCTGGCAACAAGTAGCTGCTACATATTGAGACACTGTCTTAGTGAAGAGACACCATGACTACAGCAACTCTTACAAAAGAAAGCATTTATTTGGGGTATTACTTATACTTTCAAAGATTTAGTCAATCATCATTGTGGCAAAAAACATAAAGGCATGTATGGCACTTGAGCAATGACTGAGAGCTACATCCCAATCCACAGGCCAAGGGAGAGCCTGGCATGGGCTTTTGAAGCCTCAAAGCCATCCCGACTGATATGCATTCTCCAACAAGGCCACACCTCCTAATCTTTCAATTTTTTTAAAATTGTGTCACCCCCTTGTGACTAAGCATTCATACATATGAGCCTATGGGATCATTCTTATCTGAAACACCACAGACATTATCTCAAAATAGTTGATATACTATAATATGTTCTACTTTGCTAAGATCAACATAAACTAATGAGTATAAATTATTTGTGAAGTTATTAATCATTTATTGCATATATGGTAACATTTGAGTGTTTTGGTTAATGCACTTCTTTCCAATGAACTGTGGATTAATAAGTTAATGCATTCGTAAAATGTTTTAAATTCTTTTCTACTTGACATACTGAGTGAATGACAAACCATTCACCAAATCGTAAGTGCCAAGAAAATATGATAATAACAAATTGGAAGAAGCAGATGGAGGTGGGAGGAGAATGTTCAGACAGGCCTACCTCCCCAATGTTCTACACCAGACTGAGCACACTGTCAACATTCAATAAAAGTTGAACAACAGCTAGAATAATGGCACCATCTGCACACCAGATTTAGAGTAGTAGAAACGGACAGGACTGACAGTCTAAAAGGCCAGACTGCCTTGTCTGACTATGCCCAGCAGTTACAGCATGTTTTTATTTTTTAAATCTCAAAGACTAGCACAAATATTCTTTTAGTCACTCAGCAAAGTTTCCTTAATCTTGCACTCTACTTTCTTCATTATCATTCAAACTTCTATTTAGAACCACTCTTCTCTCTACTTAATCCTTTTCAAACTACATGTAATGTTTCTTTCCATTGTTTTTTTATTAAAAAATGCAACTATAGTCAAAACGAAGTATTTTCCATGATCAAAAGTGCCAAAGTATTGTCTAAACATTTGGGGTTTTTTTTCAGCTTGGAATATAAAGCTTTCTAATGCTTCAATTCATGTTGTCAACATAATACATTATATCACAGCATGAAAAGTTTATCTTTTATTTATTATTATTTCTCAGATTTCTAAGCAAAAAAGATAGCATCTCCTTTCTTTGATCTTTTTTATTTTATCTTTTCTATTTCCTTGAACTTTTCCTATCCAGAAACAGAGACTAAATAAGTCTTGGATTTTTATAGTCTACTTCCATGAGAATTAATTAGTAACTCTTTTACAGTTCATACTTTCAGTTAGCTCACACTGACAGTATCCAGAAGGAAAGCCTTTAGTCTGGAAGAGCATAGTCCTGGGAACTGATAAGGCATGATGTTCCTGGAATTGGACAAATCTTAGCCAAGTGAAGAGTATTAAAAGGATGGTTTATCACAGATGCCTAATGCACATCCATCCACAAAAATAGAGGAGCTAAATAAAACACAACAGGTACTTAACCAGAATGTTTGAAGATGAATGGTGTGTAGAAGAGAATTATGGATCATAGACCATTCAACTGGCATTTTAAAGAAGGAGATAAAACACATCTACTGTCCCATTTTCTCTTTTGATATCGTCTATGGAATAACGTGTTTCATATGGGATTCAGAAGGCTCCCAAAAGCCTGCCAACATAATGGACAACTAAAGCATTTGCTGATAAAGAAGATTGAATGTCTCATGGTTTCAATCAATCCAGGAACAGGTAAGTATGTTTTTAGTATCTTGGTCTAAGAAGAACAAAGAAGTTGCCAGAGAGCTCAAAGGTAAAAGCACCACCATCATCATCACCACCACTATCACCACCTCCAACAACAACAACAACAACAACAAAACATAGAGTAGCTCAGACTTTAAAAAAAAAAAAAGTTAAATATAAAGGATTGTAGCTGGAGAGATGGCTCAATAGTTAAGGTAATTTGTTGTTCTTTCAGACCGAGATTAATTTTCAGTACCCACATAGCATCTCACAGCCATTCATAATTATAGTTCCACACCCTCTTCTGGTCTGTGCAGATACTAGGCATACACAGGTGCAGACATAAATGCAGGGAGAACACTTAGACATATAAAATAAAATGATAATTTTAAAAAATTAAGAAAAAATATTCAAACTTTATCCATACAGAAAGCCACAAAAATGAACAAGAAAGAAAACAAGATAAAAACTAATAAGAAAAAATGTTAACCTGACAGTAACATATGATTGACTATGATCACTACATTGAGTATAAATTGATAAAGGTTCTAGTTAAAATATTTAGCTGGTAAAGAGTCAAAGAATAAAATCCATTGATATGCTAGACTGTCATTATGGGAAGACACACCCTGAACATGGATATGTGGAAGAGGTCCTATGCAGAGAGAATCCATGAGAACAGAATTAGCTGTGTTGTTTTAGACAAATAGACTTTCAAATATAAAATGATGGTCACTAAAACCCTAAAAGAGAACAATTCAAGAGAGAGATCTATCTCAATATTTGAACCCAATGCCAGGGACAGAGTTATATGTCAAATCACATCTAAAAGGAAGATCCACAATAGTACTACAGTAGTACTGTGGAATGGAAGCATGTCAGTTTCCTCAACAAAGAGATCTTCTAAACAATGTGTCAATAAGGAATATTACATTTAAAGTGTACTAGCAACTTTATTTCTCAGCCTGTCTCATTCACCAGCTTCAGACTGACATTCTCATTAGACAATGTTCAGAAAAATTATTTTGATAAGCTGCAAAACAAGTCCTAACATGCTAAGAATTTGAAATATCACGTGTGTTTGGGGAGAGGAGTCTGGATCTATTCAGGTAAATGTGTGAGAAGGCCAGAGGACAACATTGTCATTTCTCAGGAGATGGCCATCTTGGTTTTTGACAAAGGATCTCTCACTGTGAGATGAACACTCACTGGGTAGAAAGACAGGTTGGCTATCCCACAAGCCCTGTGGATCTCCCCATGTTTATCTACAACCCTGCACATATGTGCCAGTATTCCTGACTTCTTCATGTGGATTCTCAAGTTTTCCATCTTCCATGGCAAATACTTTGCTGATTGAGCCACTCTCTTAGCCCACCCATCCTCAAATTGAAATATAAATTATCTTCCTTGGCAATAATGGCATAAACTACAAATCAATAACCTGTTAAAATTTTGAATCATATAACATAGAAATTATATACAATTTTCAGAAAGGTCAATACTCCAACAAAGTAATCAATGAAACCTTAATGAATTTCATAAAACAAATGAGAGCAGAGTACAACATGCCCAAGCCAATGAAAATCAATAAAACCATTGCTATGAAGCAATACATATAAAAATGGAAAGATACAAAATAATCAATAAATCAAATAAGCCCGTCTTAATCAGTATAATGATTAAAGTTACATTATTCCAATAAATGAGAAGACATCTAACAAGACTCAATGTTTTATGACAACTTCATTTAGTGTTAAAGAATTGTATTTCACAATACAATAAACATAATCTATATTGTATTGAATAGGGAAATCAAGAAATATTCTCTTAAGATCTGTAAGAAGATAAGGATGTCTACTTTATCTCGCTTATTCAAGACAATACTGAAAGTTTCAAGAAAAACATCTAGATAGTGGGAAAAAGAATCAGAGGGCATCCAAGTAAAAAGGATTTGGATTACTTTTGTTTACCAACAATGTGATTTTAGATGGAAAAATTAAAGACCATTAAAAATGATAACTGAATTTAATAATATATCAGGATACAAAATTGGTTTATAAAAAATAATAGTATTGTACACTCCACCAATAAACTTACTGGGGAAAAAATAAAGAAGGCATAATAAATAAATCATAATAGCTGATATAGATGTGTATATATTAATATATAATATATTACTTTATGCAATATTTACTGCCACATGTAAATATATAATACTAATATATATCATCATATATTAAAATAATATTAAAATGTATATGTTAATATATGTATACATTATACTGTATATATATATTATTTATGTATTAAAGAAAATTTACCAAAGAAATGAATGATTTTCTTAATTTAAATTGTAAGATTATTGAACAAATTCAAAGAAAATACTAATGAGAGAAAAGACATGTACAAACTAAATGAATTAATATTATTAAAAATTTTATTGGCCAATCACATTTATAAAGTCAATGTAAACCATTGGCCTTCTTTATAAAATAGAAATAGTCCTAAAATATAAGAGGCTACAAAGAACCAAGAGGCTACAAAGAACCAATATTTGGCCAAAGGAAAATAGCTGGAAGCATCAAAATATGTGAACTTGAATTATAATACAAACCTATAATAACCCAAACAGCATAATTTGGGTATTAAAACAGATACACAGGCCAGTAGAGTGGAATGAAGAAGACAGAAAAAGTTTCTCACACACACAACAACTGATTATTGGCAAAAAGACTCAAGACACACAATGAAGCAAACTTGGTTATTTTAATATATAATGCTGGAAAAGCTGGATAGCCTCCTGCAAAATGAAAACAGTGGACTGCCTTAGTCAGTGACCTATTGCTGTGTAGAGATACCATGACCACAACAACTCTTAAAAAACAAAACACTTAATTGGCAGTTGCTTACAGTTTCACAGCTTTAGTTCATTCTCATCATGGATAGGAGCATGGCGTCCTGAGGGCAAACAGGGTGCTGGAGAGAGAATTGAGAGTTCTACATCTAGATCTGTAGGCAGCAAGAAGAGAGAGACACTGACCAGGGCATGGCCAAAACCCATCTTTAGTGACATACTTCCTCCAACAAAGCCACACCTCCTAATTCCTTTAAAGTAGTGCCACTCCCTGATATATATATATATATATATATATATATATATATATATATATATATATATATGCCTATGGGGCCAATTTTATTCAAACCACATGGACCTTTGTCTCCATTCACAATGCCAGTTCAGAAAGTATCAAAACCTGTAAGTAAGACACAACATATGGAACTAAGAAGGAAAACTAGAAAAAACTCTTCACAACTTTGGTACAAGTGCTGGCTGTTTGTTAAAACAACAAGAGAAAAGGGATCCAACTGGGGTTGCATCAAGCTAAAAAGACTGAACTGCAGAAGAAACAAAATATATAACAAAATATATAACATGCGAAATGAGAAAAAGATGTTCAAGCCATTCATTGCAAGCCAAACTCCCCAAGATGTTGGTTATTTGGATCAAGAGAATTTTATTAAGGCTAAACACACATAACACACACACACACACACACACACACACACACATTATTAAATGAGAGTATTTAATAAAGACTTGTGTATTGTTAACTTTTGTAATGAGATATAATCACAACAAATAATAACACAGTTTCTCAATTTACAATAATCAATCTTATAAATAATTATGTATAGGTATACTCTCTACATGTGCTTCTGTTTTCACGTAATTTATTTGGCATCACATTGGCTTTTAGGTAGTGTTCATACAAGCTCAGTTGTTAAATTGCCCCAGCTTCCTTTTAGATTGTAGTTAGACTAAATTTTTAAGGGGAAAAATTTTCAACTCCAACTATTTCAGCAGAGTGAGTTTGGCTATGTGTGGAATATTCCACACGTATTCCAATTAAAGGGACATATAAATGGCAAAGGACAGTCTAGTTACCCATGAGACCACCGAGGTGAAACACAGAGAGATGGTTCATGACCTTAGATCATTATTAGGGACAATATACTTCTGGTATGTTATCTACTTGATCCTACCTCAATTCCATTTCTACTACATAAATAGTCCCTACTGCCTGAGGATATAAGTTAGTTCTACATACATGGTCCCCACTGCTTGAGGATATAAGTTAGTTCTATATACATTGTTTCTACTACTTAAGGATATGTTCTACATACATTGTTTCTACTACTTGAGGATATAAGTTAATTTAAAAAAATACTCCTGCTGTAGGATACATTTTTTTTCTACTATATAATTTTCTGCCTGCAAAAGTATACTCTTTATTTCAAGAATTTTCTCTTAACATGACTGCCTCCTTAAAAGGAAACAAACAGACAAATAGGTTTTCAAGGTCTGTGTCTGGGCCATAAGATACAAATCTAAATGCTTTGTCAAACAATGGTCATTTCAAAACCTGCTTCAAGTCAGTCAAAATATCTTGAAATTTACATATAATATGTTGCCTCACAGAAATACATTTATTCACTTGTGTGGTTTTAGTTCTAAAGAAGAGACAAACAAGACAGCCTCAGTAAAATATGTATGCCCCTTACTACAAAGATGAACAACTGTCTTAGAAGAGGGCAAGTTAAATGTGCCAAATTTACTATGTTCCCCACAACTCATAATCTAATGAAAAGTAAAAGCTGTCTTTTCCAACAAAAAAACAGCATCAAAAGTACATGTTATAATGACATAAACACTCAACAAATAATTTAAATGGTTAAAATAAAAACTATTAATGCATTTTACCCATATTCATAACTGTTAGACATTCAATATCCAGTGTGGGACTGTGGGTTATCTCTGTGTTAGATTCAATATCAAATTGGTTCATTGGGGTTTATGAGGCATCCAGAGCAGGTTAAGTATGTAAGCAATACTCAATGCAGGTTTATAAAATGGCCATGAGCCATTTCTTTCTGAATCACCTCAGTGGTCACATTGATTAAATAGACTTCCTCTGTCCTATGTCATTATCTGTAGCTTTAATTGCCATATTGCACACAGGGCCAATCTCACCTCGTTGAAACAGTTGGATTGAATATTTCTCAGTTAAGATTTTATTTTATTCTGAGATAAAGAAAGATGGGCCAATTTAGAAACATGAGTTTAGCAATCACTTATAAGCCAATTTGATACCATATAAATTACATAAAGACATAAGCACATGTAGAGAATGCATATACATGTAATCATACATGAGACAGACTTTTTTGAATTTATTCCTTTTTTCTTTTTTTCTAATTATTTTTATTGGATATTTTATTTATTTACAATACAGATGTCAACCTCTTTCCCCATTTCCCCTCCCTAGAACCCCCTATCCCATCCCTGTGGGAAGCCATGGCAAGGCCTTACTCTTGGCGGACATTCACGCTTGGCTCTTCTATCTACTATTCTTCTTTCTGTTTACTTTCCATGATTTACTTGCTGGATTTTCAGTTCTCAGAGCTTCAAACAAGGCCTCATAGCAATCCACCCTGGTGACCCTTCCTCCTGATCTTTAGATTTAGCCAACATCCTGCTAGATAGATGTTTTTAGAACCTCTGGTAACGGCAAGGCTTAGTGAGAACAAAAGGTACAATCTAGTTAGACCCCACAGCTGCAGCTACTTTCCTCCACCTGCAAAACCCCCTTTCCCTTCTTGCCCTTCCCCATATCCTGTTTTTAGAGTATATAACCGGTGTGAACAATAAAATCTTTGGCAGCTTGATTCGACTTCTTGACTTGCTGTGCCTCCTTATTTTCTCGTGCATCTCAGTCCTCTCCACAGTGTCTGGGGGTCCCATTTGATTGTTCAGCTGGACTGGACACATCCCCCTCCTCCTTTATGCTTTTATACCATTTTGATTATATGCATGTATTAAGATCTGTTCTAGGTTGAGGATCTAGCAATACAATACATGCAAACAGTCAAAGAAAAAGCAAGGCATTAAACTCAATTACATGAACAGTCCCATGATCACTATTTCTAAGGGCTTATCAGGATGACCAGAGTACCTGAGCCTACTTCCCTGACCTAGCCCAAGGTACTTTTCTTGTCTGAAGCCTACTTTCTTGTTCTAGCCTAAAATTTAGATTTCTGTCTGAAATACAGAAGAACATGTGTAAACAAATAGAAGCCCTTAAAGAGGAAACACAAACATCCCTTAAAGAATTACAAGACAACACAACCAAACAGGTGAAGGAATTGAACAAAACTATTCATGACATAAAATCAAAAGTAGAACAATGAGGTGACCAAACCTAAGGAAAATAGGTATAGATGAGAGTGAAGATTCCCAACTTAAAGGGCCAGTAAATATCTTCAACAAAATTATAGAAGAAAACTTACCTAACCTAAATAAAGAGATGCCTATGAACATTCAAGAAGCCTACAGAACTCCAAATAGACTAGATCAGAAACCTAACAAAACTCTCAATTACCATAGATGGAGACACCAAAATATTCCATGACAAAACCAAATTTACAGAATATATTTCTACAAATCCAGCCCTACAAAGGATAATAGAGGGAAACCACCAACACAAGGAGGAAAATTATAGCCTAGAAAAAACAGGAAAGTAATCTTCTTCCAGCAAACCCAAAAGAAGGTAGTTATACAAACATAACTTCATCTCTAATAACAAAAATAACAGAAGGCAACAATCACTTCTCCTTAATATTTCTTAACATCAATGGACTCAATTCCCAATAAAAAGACAAAGACTCATGGACTGGATATGTAAACAGGACCCAACATTCATTTGCTGCATACAGGAAATGCACCTCAGTGACAAAGACAGATACTACCTCAGAATAAAGGGCTAGAAAACAATTTTCCAAGCAAATGTTCCCAAGAAACAAGCTGGAGTAGGCATTCTAATATCAATGAGACAGATTTTTATAAACCAAGAGGTTAAATGTTATTGTTTGTTATGATTATATCTGCTGTAATCCTCACTATGAAAAGCAAACATAACACAAAAATTTTCAGCAAATATTGTGTGTTCCAACTTTTAAACATCCTTACATTTAGCAGTATTAAGAATATTTGAGGGGCTGGAGAGATGGCTCAGCAGTTAAGAGCACTGACTGCTCTTCCAGTGGTCCCAAGTTCACTTCCCAGCAACCACATAGTGGCTCACAACCATCTATAATGGGATCAAATAAATATATTTTGATAATTATATAATTAATTGTATAAATTATATATTTATACTTTATATAAAATACATATTGTATAATATAAGTATTATATAATTATATGATAAATATATAAACTATTTTAATGATTAATTTAATTTAAATGTATAAACGATCATTACTCAGTCTGTGGTGACAAAAAGAGATACAGCTCTATAATGCCACCCTCAGCAGCCTCAATGTCTAGTGACCTGGGCTCAGGCCAAATCAGAAGCCCTGACCTCCATACTGAAAGGAATTTCAAGACTTGTTAGGATAATGATGAAGTTTTGTTGAAGATTTTTATATAAGATATCTTAATATAGACTCAGACAATTGGATTAGAAGAAGGAAGGTGATGAGAAGAATTAGACCTCAAATCTCTCTCTCTCTCTCTCTCTCTCCCTCTCCCTCTCTCTCTCTCTCTCCCTCTCCCTCTCCCTCTCCCTCTCCCTCTCCCTCTCCCTCTCCCTCTCCCTCTCCCTCTCCCTCTCCCTCTCCCTCTCTCTCCTCTCCCCTCCCCTCACATACAAACACACACACACACACACACACACACACACACAAAGATCTTTCCTATCTTTGGATCAATGAGACCAGGTGGGGGTGGCTCTGGCAATGCCTTGGATGGAGTTATAATCTGGCAGGTAATATGGAATCTCCCAGGCTTCCATTGCAGGTTTACTACATGACTTTTTCTGTAAATAGGGTTTCTAGAAAATTCCAGGCTCTTGGCTGGAGAGGAAGAAAGGCTTTTACAGTTTCTAATAGTGCTGGAATTATTATTTCTCTACTGGGAGGATACCACAACCAGATTTCAGGGTAAGGGTTTCTTTCTCCCTTTAATAGACCCAAAGTTTCTTTATCTTTCTGTGTTACCCTGAGCTCATTGACATTAAACATTAGATATATTTGTAAGTTTAATATTTATTGAGCCCTTGGTAATTATTGTTATCAATATTGATAATTATTGTTATCAATACTTTTATACTTACCCTTGTTATCCCTACAATATCCCCATAGACTGACCTTAAATTTCAGAGAATTAAAACTTGTCAAATGCAGTGCACATAAAGGATGATGACTAAAGTTAATGAACACATACTTGTTTCCAAAGGTCATGCTCTTTGTAGCCATCATCCATTTGTTAAATAGTCTTCATCTCACTTAACTTCACGATGTTTTCTTGCTAACATTAAATATTCAAACCAACCCTAAATCTGGCTGTGTCCCATCACAACGTCTCCCAGGAGATTGTTGGCCTCCTATCAGAGGTCCAGATGGGAAACCAATACAGACTGCCTTCATAGGACTTCTCTGGCAGCTCATATTCCCAGATGGAAACTGCAAGTGAACAAAACCAAGCTGAGCAGCTTAAACTTGGCTAAATTCAAGTTCTGTTATCTTCGGTTAAAACATTTCTAAGTTAAAATGCCAAGTAATGAGAATGTATCATTTTTATTTGAAAATTTTTTGTGGGTTCCCTTGGAATTATAAAGTATATGCCTCTAAATTCTAATGATTAACTCAAAAAAAATAGTAGCTCTGTCCAAACTCCTTCTTAAGCTGCTTTTATGGTAATAACCTTAGGTGTTTGATTTTCTTCTTATGAGCTTTAGCTGGGTTTTACCTAATCCATATTTGATAGTACAGACACCATCATCTGTTAAAAAAGCAAAATAGGTCTCTTCTTCCTTGGTGATGAAACAACTCCAGATGCCAATAGAAATGAGCTCATCTGTTTGCAGTTGAACCTTATCTGTAAAGGTTAGGTTCCCTTCTTACCCTTAATCAATAATACAATCTTCCAGGAACCCAGCACTTCAGTGGGTACAAAAATAAACACTCTTCCTTTATATCTCCCCAAACACAGGTATTCTGCTTGCTGTAAATCTATTCTAAGATAAATCCTTCTTTCATTAGTCACCATCATTACCCAATACAAGCACTAGCCACGGATACAATCTCTCTTTCAGTACCAGTGAATATTGAAAGTAAAGGAACTGCCACACCTGGGGATCCATCCTGTCTGCAGACACCAAATCCTGATACTGTTGATGTTGCTAAGAGGTGCTTGCTGACAGGAACCTGGTATGGCTGTTCCTTGGGAGGTTCTGCCAGCAACTGACCAATGAAGAGGTGGATGCTTGGAGCTAGCTATCAGACTGAGCTTGGGGACCCTGGTGGAGGAGCTTGCAGAAGGATGGGAGGGATGGAGGGGGATTGCAATCCCATAGGAAGAACAATGTTGGCTGACTGGACCACCCAGTGCTCCCAGGGACTAGACCACCAACCAAGGAGTGTACAGGGAGGGACCCATGGTTCCAGATACATATGTAGCAGAGGATGGCCTTGTCTGAAACCAAGGAGAGGGGAGGCCCTTGGTCCTGTGGAAGCTTGATGCCCCAGTGTAGGGGAATGCTGGAGAGGTGGGTGGGGGAGCACAATCATAGAGGCAAAGGGGAGGAGGAAGAGCATATGTAGAAAGTTTGTAGAGGGGTGACTGGGAAGGAGGATATCATTTGAGATGTAAATGAATGGAATGATTAATAAAAATAACAGAAAAAAAGAAAGTATGAAGTGGATGTAACTTAGTAAACCAATATCTCAGATTTAATTCCCTAAAATAGAATTTAAATGGGAATCTTTCTTTTTCCTCCACCATTGGCTGGCTGTAGGACTGCTCAGTCTTTGCTTTACTACCATGAATGGTTTGATCCAGGTCTTTAGTAGACATCCCCACTGGTAATTGCTTACTTCTTTTGCTCTGATTTCAGAATGTCTTAGTTTATATTCTTGAATGGTATTAATAGCAACAAATATCCCAGCTAGGTAAATTTTGCCTATATATTTGCATTTGTTTGCTGAATTTTCAAAAATAGATCGATATAAATGCCTATACCCATGGGCACACATACACAGACATGCATGTACATGTTAAGAGATAATTCATGAATGTACACTGAATAAAGGAACTGAGAGTTTACCGAGTGGAAAGTAGGAGAAATGGTCATGTATGTTTTAAGAAAATTCATCAGTTTCTTTTGAAGAAATGTCTCAGAATATATAAGTAATACAGTTGTTTCTCAAGTATTCCTTCCTTTGTTAAACCTCATACTGTAAAAGAAAATTCAGAACCTTTTAATAAAAGACATATTATCCAGTAAAACAACAAAAAGTGACTGAGGGAAGAGACTGGGGCTGCATAAAGGAAAAAAACGCTGATGACTCTCAATGAGTGGTAGTAACTAATGCTGAGAACTACATGCATCTTGAAAATTTTTGAGGGGCAAAATAAAGAATTGCTTCTGTATCAGGACCCATTAATTTATGATGTGTGATTTCTTACTACCATTTGGAGGAAATTAACAACTTGTTTTAGGGTCTACATGAAACAGAACCTTATCTAGTGTTTGGAGGAAGAAATTAAGGAATATTGCTAACCATGTAAGAAAGAATTACCAAGAAAGACCCGGTTACAAGTAAAGCACAGTACTCTCTTCTGGTCCTTTCAAATGTCAGAGGTATGACAATAAGCAGAACTTGAACACAGTTTTGACACAGAAAACTGACTAGGTACCTAGGGAGAGAGAAGCTCAAGCCTATGATGGCTGCCTCTTGCAAAACCCAAAGATGCTAACTGGATGTCTGGGCTTGAAGCACTAAGAAGCAAAAGATTAGCATTCAACAGTGCCATCTTACAGATGGAGCAAAGATAACCATGATACTATGACAGCAAGAAGACCAGATATTTTTGTATTACTCTATTTAACACTAGGAGAGCTGGAACACTTCATAATGAGCCATTATTGATACCCTGCTATTTGGGATAATAAAATCTTATTCCCTTGTTTAATATATAACTAGAAAGGAAAATTACATAG